>NC_042997.1:163508703-163513703 GCF_006345805.1 Octopus sinensis | reverse complement strand
TTCAAGTGTAATTTCCATCTAGCTTAGATTCCAGTTTTTTTTGGTAAGCATCCAGGCTGTTACTCCATTTAAAGGACTGACTCTATTGTTGCACAGAAAAAATTCCTCTTATGGTTGTTTGACAGGGTGGATATCCATACAACATCCAATTTGCTTAGAAGAATATGGCATTTCATCAATCACAATGGTGAGTGTTCCAGTTGATCCAATCAATGGAATAGACTCCATGTGAAATTAACATGCAAGTGGCTGAGCACTCTACAGACACACATATCCATAACGAAGTTCTCAGGGAGATTCAGCATGACACAGAATGTGACAAGGCTGGTCCTTTGAAATACAGGCAATACTCATTTTTGTCAGCTGAGTGAACTTGAACAATGTAAAATAAAGTACCTTGCTCAAGAACACAATGCACTGCCAGAAATCGAACTCATGGTCTTATGATCATGAGCCAAATATGCAAACTTCTAAATCACACATCTTTAGGAGAATTCAATGTGATAAACAGGCGAGATAAAAATAACAAGGTACCTCTGATTAAAAGCAGAAACAAAGGACTTTTATATTCACAACACCACATAAAGGCTCTCTTGTTAAAATGACCAGATCACATAAAAGATCCTTTGATGGTTTGGTAAAACAGCAAGCAGTAAATATTTGATTTTAACCCCTTTTCTCAATCTGTCATTCTTTTTTGCTTAAAATTATTTCTTATAATACCAGAAATACAAGTCTGATTGTACTTCGAGGAGCTTTTCAAGAATTATTATTGGAGCATCAGAAAGCAGCGAGCTGGCTGAACCAATAAAATGAGGAGCAAAATGCTTAGCGGTACTTTGTCCCTTTTTTACATTCTGAGATCAAATTACATCAAGGTTGATTTTGCCTTTCATCCTTCTGAGATCATTAAAATAAGTACTACTCAAATACTGGAGTTGATAAAGTTGGCTTCCCCATCTCCTCAAACATTGCTGACCTTCTACCAAAATTTGAAACCATTTTTAAAACATCAGACAGTAATAAGGGCATAAGAGAAGTAAAGTGAATTAATCTTGGAACTAAAACCAAGTCATGGACTTCATTATCATTATCATCATCATCATCATTTAACATCCATTTTCCATGTTGGTATGGGTTGGATGGTTTGACAGGAGCTGACCAGCTAGAGAGCTGCCCAGGCTCCAATTGTCTGTTTTGGTGTGGTTTCTATGACTGGATACCCTTCCTCACACCACCCACTTTACAGAGTGTACAGGGTGCTGTTTATGTGGCACCAGCACAGATGTTTTTTTATGCGGCACCAACAAGGGTGCTTTTATGTGGTACCAACACCCATGCAGACTTAAACTCATCAAAAATATAATTATCTACAATGCAGCACCTACCATAGAATCCAAACAATATTCCAAACTGTATTCAATTCTCAAACTGATACAAGAGCAGAAAGAATATTGTAAGATGAGGTTCATCTTTTCTGAAGGATATTATTAGTGGCACCAAAAATGTCTCCAACTGAAACACTTATTTGCCTCTACTCTTTCCTTCAAAATCCAAACAAAACATTCATCATTATTTATTTATGATTAGTTAGTATTAGCATATTTAACATATTGAGCATTAAGCACATAATAAGAATTGTTGTGTTAATGCTATCTTTACCTCTACCATACAAGTATTTCTAATTACCATTTTCACTTAAGTACAAGGCAACCACGAATATAAGGTGATTTCCCCCATTTTTAGGTACAATAGTACCTAAAATTTTTATTTTTATTTATCTTTTCTTATTTTTGTCTTTTATATTCAGGTATAATGCTACCCAACAAATTACACATAAGTAAATATAGTAGATATTTAATACTCAACACATTAAATATATTGATTTCAAATTTTGGCACAAGGCCAGTAATTTGGGAGTAGGGGATAAGTTGATAACATTGATCTCAACATGCAACTAGTAGTTATTTTATTGACTCCAAGATGATGAAAGGCGAATTTGACCCTGGCTGCATTTGAACTCAGAACATAGAGTGGGAAGAAATGTCTCTAAGCATTTTTCCCAGCATGGTAGCAATTGTCAGCTCACCACATTAGGGGATTCTTATAATGGTTTTAAATTTTGGCATGAGGCCAGCAATTTCAGGGAGGGGTTTAGTCAATTACATTGACCCCAGTGCACAAAAGGATGAAAGGTAAAGTTAACTGCGGGGGAATTTGAACTCAGAACATAAAGACAAACAAAACGCCGCTAAGCATTTTGCCTTAACCCTTTCGATACCAACCTGGCTGAAACTGCCTCTGACTCTGTAGTACAAATGTCTTGTTTTCATAAATTCTGAATTAAAATCTTCCACCAAACCTGAATTAAAATCTTCCTAACACTAGCTTAATGATAACTAAGTTATTTTACTAAATTCTTTGTTATATTCAAAATCAATTGAAAGAAACACAGAGCGTCTCAAAATAAATATGGTAGTAAAAGGGTTAAATATTTGGCTCAAAGCCAACAAGTTTGGGGAAGAGGTAAGTTGATTACATCAACCCCAGTGCTCAACTGGTACTTTGTTATAGACCCCAAAAAGATGTAAGGTAAAGTCAACTTACATGGAATTTGAACTCAGAACATAAAGATGGACAAAATGCCACTAAGCGTTTTGCCTAGCATGTTACGGATTCTGCTAGTATGCCGCCTTACCACATTAAATATATTAACACTGATTTAACTATTGTTTATCATGTGAATGATGCCTCAGTGATTTGATGTTGTTGTTGTTTGTTAATATGCTACTTACCTATGCTTATTCATGTACAATAGTGTACAACTACATAGTGATTCACTCATTACTACCCCAGAATTCATACTTTGCTTATGAGATATGAGAAGAGCAGAACATGACTGAATAATTAATAAGACTGAAACATAGTCTCTCTGAGTAATTAACCTCAATAATATTTTTTTTTTGTTTTTACCTCATTATGATAACTTAATATCCCATTTAAAATATCACCAATGAAAATAGTTACAAAATGAAGAGAAAAGTTTGATTAAAATATAAAACTAATCTTAGAATTAATGGATTCAACTTGGTAATTACATATAAAATATAAATTACATTTATAGTAGTTAGAATTTAGCATTAATTATTAAAACAAACCTCCAGAATCAAAATTAATGTTATAAACTTCCACAGCCCTAAGCCCTAGACCACAAATAACTCTCTCTCTCTCTCTCTCTCTCTCTCCTCTCTCTCTCTCTCTCTCCCTCCCTCCCTCTCTCTCTTTCTCTCCCTCTTTTCTTGCACGCACACACACACACACACGCACACACACACACACATGCAAACAGTATATTTCCCATTTCCTTTCATCCCTCTCTTTCACCGATATCTTAGATAAAGTATATTATTTGCTTTTGTTGTTCTTGTTGTTAGACCAAAATCAACTCTAAGCAAGCAAACCTATGTTCAAAAACTTTCTAACTGTAACCACCTCATCTTTTTAAGGATATATCAAGGACTATATTTGGCACCAAATTGGATAGAGTGTTTCATGGTACTTGTCCCAACCCTCTGACTTTCAGCTCAAATCCTACTGAGATCAAACTTTGCCTTTTAGTCTTTCAAAGTTAATAAAAATGTACTAATTCAAGGTGGTGGATTGTCAGGACTGTAATAACATCAAACCAAATACCTTGTGGTATTTGTCCTTGATTTTTGCTTTCGGAATTCAAATTTTATCATGGCCTACATGGATAGTAGACCTAACCCATTTCCTGGTTGAACACCACAACCAGGTGCCTTGGGTGCCTTCAGCAGAGTTCATTCTGCTGCAAGCATTTAGGCCTTATTTCCAGTTTGAGAAAATCTTCATCCTTCTCTCACACTTGTCTCAGAAGCCCTGTGATGAATCATAGGCACTGATTTCTTTCCTGAATAAAAGATAAAAAAAAAAGCGAATCCACCCTTTCCTTGTTTATGACAATTAGAGTATGGCCTGAGGTGGATTTGGTTGCTAGTTCTAGCAGATGAAACAACTGCACAGAGATTTCCTTGCTGGTTATTCATCCTAATATGTTTGAAATGGCTTACTCTAAGAATAAATTTACACCAAAATTGCTTTGCTCTAGCTTATAGCCTTTTTCCAATTCTGTCAAAGTTGAAAATTTGAAACATTCTTGAATTAGAGATACAAAGTTTGAGCTGAAAAAAAATCACCTTACAATTCATCATTTATTCAGCTTGTTCTGCAATCAACAACAGCCCAGTCATTCAAATAAAATACTTGGCACCCAGTTTCCAGTTGGGTAGAGCTGCTTACATAATGTCACATCCATGACACATTACAAATTCATAATTTATGAGATAAATGACTAACACTTTATATGAATCTGCAATGATATTTCCATATTTATATGTAAAGCCTCAGAAATAAAGGGTAAGTGAAATATGAATTCATGGTTTCATGCCTTTGATAACAACCATTCATCAAAGAAGAGGAGTCATGCTTATTGAAAATTTAAATTGGACTGCAAGCTTGATTAGCCAAGAATTTACAGCTCCGTCAGTTACGTATCACACTATGACTTCACTGTAAAATAATCTGTCTCGATATCTACAGCTTATATATTCAACAGTAAACAGTACGATCTGAAGATACTTGTGATGGTCTGTGTTGGCAATCAGTGCAAAAATGATATAATTTATTCCACTTTTGAACTGTTTAAGGTATTCAAGAGGAGAACTGTCAAAATGTTCTCCCTTTCTTGTTTAACCCTTTCGTTACCAACCCGGCTGAAACCGGCTCTGGCTCTAAGTACAAATGTTTTGCTTCCATTAGTTTTGAATTAAAATCTTCCACCAAACCTTAGTCACACTTTATGTTCCTAACACCAGCTGAATGATACCAAAGTTATTTTACTAAATTCTTTTGTTATATTTAAAGTAATTAAAAGAAACACAGAGCATCTCAAAATAAATACAGTAATATAAGAGTTAAAA
>NC_042997.1:163498703-163506203 GCF_006345805.1 Octopus sinensis | reverse complement strand
TGTGTAAGAAAGAAAGAACTAGGAGCAATGTAGGAAAGAAAAAACTGTCTCTAGTATTGCATCTCACTGATGTGGCTAACTGAATGAATGGAGATAACATACAATGAAGAGATCATTTTAGTCTTGCCAGGAATAATACAACTTCTCTAATGCTGCTGCCACAATAAAATGCATCCACTAATCCCTCTATAGTGCTGGGTGATAGGAAGAGCATCCAGCAAAAAATAGAAAAGGAGAGTATGATGTGATCCTCAACCCATCTAGAAAAGAGTAACTCTGAATAAAAACTGACTTGGACCATGATAACCTGTTCAACCCAGACCAGTATCGAAAGGTTGACATAAAATGAATGAATAATGATGATGTTGCGGGGGTTGTTTTAAGGAAGATTTAGTTGCTGTTTCTAGCAGGTCAAACAACCATCTCACAACTCCCTCATTGTCCAGTGAGTTTCAACCCAAAATGGTGTTGTCTTTATTGCACCTAATGGCATTTAGATTCAGTTGCTTCTGTGTATGCATTTCTTTTAAATATGAAATAACCTTTTTATGTATTCAGATGTCAGGAATAATATCAAGGTTTAGCTAACTAGTGATACTATATCTCATGCATTAGATTACTTATTGTCATTTAATAAAACAAAAGCTCTCAAACACTGCAGTTCTACTGAGAGACTTGTTCCTTTTCTAAATAAAGATAATCTCTATAATTTTGTTATAGCTACTATCAGAAATATTGTGGGGAATTTGGGAATTGTTACCAGGAGAATTTTTGAGATAACATTTAATATGTTTTTGATATTTGCATTATGCCACAAATTAACCCAGATCAAGCAGGTCTATGAACAAAAGCATTCTGTGACCATCCTATTTAGGAGTATCTAGGAATACATTAACTAGTGACCTTTCCTTATATAAGATGGCAGTGTTGTTTAAGGGAGATTTAACTGCTGTTTCTAGCAAGTTGAGCAACCAACAGAGGCTCATTTTGTGCTTCATATGTTAAAGAGTTTAAAAAGTATGTTGTTGTTTAGCCACAGGTTGAGCAGCCTAAGGTCAAAGATATTCCAGCCATGACCATCTCATTTTTTCTCCAAACACAATGCACCTAGGACCACAATACTTAGTCCCTTTCTTTTCAAAGATGGCAGACCTTATAGTTATGGCCTGATTTATCTAAAAGATGAGTGATCAGAGTGAGGCGCCTTTGAGCACTAGTTTAAAGTCTCGTTATCTTGAATTTTCTAAAACTTGTATCTATTTACATTATCCTCTCAGCAGCGTTACCTCCTCTCCTAGATAAAAAAAAAATTATGTTTGCATTTGAAATAATTACACACATTCATGAGGACACACTGTACTGGTTTAGTTCAACCAACTGAGTGCCTGTTCTTGAGCATATCAAACAACGAAGGACAACAAGTGGCGAGGCACTGTGCTGGAGCAGACCTTCAGAGTCATGCTAGTGGGGAAAAAGAGAGATGATGATGATGATGATGGTGGTGGTGGTGGTGGTGATATACATACAGACGTCCATACATATAAGACAACTATATGCATTTGTGGATGTTTGTTAATGTGTGTAGCAGCAAATATACATATTTATGCATGATTAAAGAAAGAAAGCCCAGCTTATGTAGGGAATTTAAGTAATCTCACAATTAACAAAGCAGCATTTATAATTAATACTTTTCTGCATTGTCAATAAGCTCAAAATGAGGAAATTCATTCTCTGAATTATGACATAGATTTTTTTTTTTTTTTTTTTGTGATGGTTTAGACAGAAGAAAAAGAGCATTGCTCATGATCTTGAGAGGAAAGAACTCTGTAATAGAGGTGGGGAAGAAGAAATTGGATGCCAGGTCTAATCTCTTGAAACAGAATGGGCTGAGCTTAAGGTACGCACAGATTCTCAGCTTACTCAGAAGCTGCTATTATTGTTGCAGTCATTTTTTTAACCCCAGGTCATCACTAATTAAGCAGACATATGATCAAACAGCCATAACTATTCTGTTATTTTTCTTTCTTTCATTTTTCTTTCTATAGCTGCAAGAGTTTAAGGGTGACAACATTAAATAATGGTTTTTCATGAATGATTAATGAGTGGCATAACTCAAAAGAATGACTGGCAAAAACTGCCAGCTTTTGCCAACTGCATAGAAATTTAATAGTAAACTGGATACTTGCATACTTTAATTGCAGTTGTTCAGCTTACTCAATCTCAAGTCATTTAAACTATGCCTTAAGTGATGAGGAGGAATCATTATCTAAATTATTAATTCAGATCAACACACCTTGCAAAACAACCGCAAAATTATAAGTAAATCTTTTTAATAGCATTGTATTAATTAGCCATTGAAAACTATTATATGCCTTTTTATATTTTCAATAGAATGTTATTTATCTAATATTGTATGGTCACTTAGCTAGCCAAAAACATGAATAAAACAGGTGGTTCTGGTAATATTTGGGGCGGCAATGGCGGTGGTGAAGGTGTTAATGATGGTGGTGGTAGTAGTGTCTGTGATGGTGGTAGTAGTATCTGTGATGGTGGTAGTGGTAATGGTAGTGATGTTGGTAGTGGTGATGATGATGATGAAAACAATGGAGGTAATGTTGATGAGAATGATGGTTGTATTGGTGATAGTAGTGATGGTGGTAGTATCAGAATTGTTATTGTTATTGTTGTAGGTGGTGGTGGTGGTCATTAACTGTAACTTCCCTTTCAAAACCAACCTATACATGGTTGTAGCTAGCCAAGTAGTTATGAATGAGTCATAAACCCCAGCATGCTGGACACTTGCCATTCTTCATTCTTCAGTTTTGTCTGGAAACCATGTTATACAATTCTGTATACTGCCATGAAATGTTTGTTACAGTTTTACTGTTGTTGTTTAATTTAGCCCCACATCAATCCTAATTGAGCAGACCTTTAATCAAAGGTATTCCAATCATGACCATCCAGCTTTTTTCTCATGCACAGTCTACATTATCCATCATGTCCTTTTTTCATTTCCCCAAGATAATTTCAATCCCATTACTGAGAGTATTCTAGTTTTATTTATCTGTATCCTGTTGTCCTGTTTTTGGGTTTTTTTCTTACACTTTGTGTATCCCAATTTATACTGTATGGATCACAGCTTTAAGATAGGCACATCAAGTCCCTACATGCCACAAGAAGCAACATGAAACTTTAGTTAGCAATAGGAAATGCATGGTGGATTTGGTGGTGGTGGTGGTTTTGGTGATCATGGGGGTGAGGAGCAGGATAGGTTATGATTTGAGGGAGATTTTGCTGTTATTTCCAGCGATTCGAGTAACCATGTTGAGGCTCTCTAGGTGGTTTACCATGTTGCATTTCACAGTATGAGGGGGAATCATAGTGACTGTGGTGCAGTTGGGTAGCCAACTGAAAGGGCTGTTACTTGCTGTTTACTTTTCAACCTGTTTTGGTTTATAGCTGAGCGTGCATGTGTGTGCATGTGCGCATATGTGCATGTGTGCATGTGAGTGTGAATGCATGCGTATGCATGCATGTACATGTGTGTATATACACGTCTTATTTTCAGATCTGGTGTACATATAGTATTTCAAATATGGTATATACAGTGTGTCATTCTCGTTTCAAGATGGTTGAGTATGAAACGAGGGATATTTAGTTGTTCTTTCTACCAGGTCAAGCAACCACATAAGGCGTCCCCATTGCTTCATGTATGAGCATATGCATCCATGTATCTGTGTATGTGCATGTGTGTATGAGGATTTGCATTTGTGTATGGACAGCTCGTGGTGATAGCAGTGGAAGCCTAATTTCACTGAGATTTATCATAGGTAGTTGGACGTTCAGCACAGAGTTTAGGATTATAGAGAAAAATTGATTTTGGTAGCTATGTAGCTGCGTATGTATCTGTAAGTGTATATGTGTTCATTTATGTGCATATGTGTGTGCACATACATGCATGTGTGTGTATTTGTGTATTTGACTGTGGAAGAGAGATTATTTTCTCTGAATCATGAATGGCAGAGACAGTGATTTTTAGAATGAGACTATAGCAGTGTCCTGGTCTGCAATCAAAATATCTTGGTATTTGCATGATGCTGTTTTGGCTGATGTTTATTCCCAAGTGAGCTTTGATTGAACACATCTATTATTAAAGGTATCCCAGTCATGACCACCCTGTCTTATTAAGAGTTTATTTAGGACTATATTACCCAGTATGTTTTTTCATTATTAAAATGGTACAATGTAATTTAAAGGAGATTTAGCTGCTATTTATATATATTACTCTTTTGCTTGTTTCAGTCATTTGACTGCAGCCATGCTGGGGCACTGCCTTTAATCGAACTAATCAACCCCAGGACTTATTCTTTGTAAGCCTTGTACTTATTCTATCAATCTCTTTTGCTAAACCGCTAAGTTATGGGGAAGTAAATACACCAACATCGGTTGTCAAGTGATGGGGGGGGTCAAACGCAGACACACAAATACACACACACACACACACACACATATGTATGACAGGCTTCTGTCTACCAAATCCACTCACAAGGCTTTGGCTAGCCTGAGGCTATAGTAGAAGACACTTGCCCAAGGTGCCACGGAGTGGGACTGAACCCAAGACCATGTGGTTGGGAAGCAAGCTTCTTACCACACAGCCATTCCTGCACCTACACATATTTTTTTTGATATAATATATATTATATTCATATAGCCACCAAGACTGACTTTACTTTTCATCTTTTCAGGTTCAATAAAATGAATACCAGTTGAGTACGGGTGTGCAATGTAATCTACTTACCCACTCTCCCAAAATTGTTGGCCTTGTACCAAAATTTGAAACCAATATATATTATACCTATATATTCTTACTCTTTTACTCTTTTACTTGTTTCAGTCATTTGACTGTGGCCATGCTGAAGCACTGCCTTTAGTCGAGCAAATCGACCCCAGGACTAATTCTTTGCAAGCCTAGTAATTCTATCGGTCTCTTTTGCCAAACCGCTAAGTTATGGGGATGTAAACACACTAGCATCAGTTGTCAAGCAATGTTGGGGGTGACAAGCACAGATACACAAACATATACACACACACATACACACACACACACACACACACACACACACACATATATACATATATATATATCCGTAATAATGAAGGGTGAAATTAATTAATTTGGAAAAATTATCAATTACACCAAGTAGTCTTCGGCATGTAAAACCTCATTCGAGGAAAATTTAAGTAATACTAAGCAATAAGGTTTAGCAACGAGTTGCCTTACCACATACCGAATTTAGAAATAGCAGTCAAAGGGTTATAGCTATTTTTCTACTAAAAAGGGAGATCTCAGTAAAAACAGCATTTGGAAGGCACAAACAGGTACCTGTTTGTGCCTTCCAAATGCTGTTTTTACTGAGATCCCCTTTTAGTAGAGAGAAATAGCTATAACCTTTGACTGCTATTTCTAAATCGGTATGTGGTAAGGCAACTCGTTGCTAAACCTTATTGCTTAGTATTATTATATATATAATATATATATATACATATATATATATATATGTATATATATATATATATATTATATAATTAATATTATATATATATATATATATATATATATATGATGGGCTTCTTTCAGTTTCTGTCTACCAAATCCCGAGGCTATAGTAGAAGACACTTGCCCAAGGTGCCATGCAGTGGGACTGAACCCGGAACATGTGGTTGGTAAGCAAGCTACTTACCACACTGTCACTCCTACACTATATTATTATATATATATATATATATATATATATATAATTTTATAATATATATACATATATATCATTGTATGGAACATGTTTAAAATAGGCACATACTACATATTACATTTATATCTTATAAATATGCTTAAATTATAATATATATATATATATATATATATAAGCATGTATGCGTGCATGCATGTGTGGATGTAGCTACAGGACACTATGATACTAGAACAGGATGTAGTCACGTATTGCACAAACACTGTCACACCCACACACATGTGCACATGTACACACACATATACACATGCACACACACGCCCCACCCATGCACACATACCACCACCCCTTACCCAGCCCACATCATATCTCTTAGGCGTTACTGATTTTAAGTATTTTTGTTTTCATTCTGTAAATGATCAATGGATATTGGGTGTGCATGCTGCTTGTGATTCAGAAAAGGCTATTTCTGATAGCATGCAATTAGTAGGGGATTTTTGTAATTTACCCCTTTTTTTTATTCTTTTTAATTTTCTTTTTATTATTATTTTTATCATTATTATTATTATTATTATTATTATTATTATTATTATTATTATATTATTATTAATATTATCATTATTATTATCATTATTATTATTATTATTATTATTATTATTATTATTTTGACTGCTCATATTTGATATTGGTTATTGTAAATTTGTAAAGTAGAGGCTGTTGGTGGAGTTGTAGTGGGTAGGTTGTTGTTGTTGTTGTTATTGATGATGATGATGATGTTATTGTTATAGTTGTGTGGCCCCAAGTAAACCTTAGTCAAACAGACCAATAATGGAAGTCTTTTCAGCTGTCAGCAACTCATGTTTTCTCCTATGCGCAGGTATTTGAGGAACAAATCATCCAATACGTCCTTTCTTTTAAAAGGGCAGGATATAATTTGAGGAAAATGTGGTTACTATTTCTGACAGGTTGAGTGACAACATATAGGCTCTTTCACTCTCTTTCCACAACGAACTAGTAGATAGTATAAAGTGAAGGTGGACAGGGTTGATATGATCATCGCAAGGTATGAAGGCATGTGGCTCAGTGGGTAGGGCATTCAGCTCACAGTTGTAAGGTCATGAGTTCAATTCCTGGTAGCACATTGCATCCTTGAGCAAGACACTTTATTTCTCATAGCTCCAGTTCACTCAGTTGGCAAAAATGAGCTGTACCTGTAATTCAAAGGGTTAGCCTTGTCCATTCTGTGTCATGCTGAATCTCCCTGAGAACAACATTAAGGGTACATGTGTCTGTGGAGTACTCAACCATCTGCACGTTAATTTCATGAGTAAGTTCTGTTGATCTGATGAACTGTAACCCTCATCATCGTAACTGACAGAATGTCAGCTTATTGCAAGGGTGGATGTGATATAAATGGTTGTGGTACTGATGTTAGTGCTGATAGTGGCAATGTTGTTGTTATTGTTGTTTGGGGTGGGGACAAGGCAGCTGCAGTGGTGGCAACAGTAGTGGTGGTGGTGGTGGTCGTCGTCGTCGTCATCGTCGTGGTGGTGGTGGTGGTGGTCATGGTGGTGGTGGTGGTCGTCGTGGTGATGCTGGTGGTGCTGGTGGTGCTGGTTAGTTAGGAAGTATGAAAATGAGCAGATACTTATTTTTTTTGTGTGTTGTTTTAAAATTCTATTTGATTAATCATTCAACATTTTAGACTTCCAAGACTTTCAGCCAATGGAATATTTCCCCTCACCAATTCCAG
>NC_042997.1:163463703-163496203 GCF_006345805.1 Octopus sinensis | reverse complement strand
ATAGATAGATAGATAGATAGATAGATAGATAGATAGATAGACAGACAGATAGAATGAGTAACAGAGTGGAAGAGTGTTGTGTCATGTTGAAATATAAATGAAAACAAGAAACTAATTATAGTTAACTCGTGTAGTAAATGAAAAGCAAAAATGTTTATCAAATACCTGTATTTTTTTTATTTCAGTCCCTCCATTAACAATATATCCAAATGCTCGAAAAATTCAGAGTGCATTTGTCATTGAGAATGGAGCTGAAGAACCAGTAGCGACCCAGTGGCAAGAGACAGTGCTACGATGTTAGTGAGTTTGTACCTGGGATACCTTTGTGAGCAGTAGTAGCTCATCAGATTTGGTCACCCCTTAGTATGCAGCAAAGCACAGCAGAGTTAAAAAAGAAATAAAAACATAATTTCAACATCAAGTATGTTGTGTAGTGTTATATTACTGCAAACTAGTGGGTTACTATCTAGCAGGAAAATTATTCATACAGAGAAAACAGAGAACTCTCACAGATATGCTGAGAAGAATTTTAATGAAAATACTATTTTTATCTCCAATACTAAGAAAGAAAAAAAATGCATTTTTACCTGTTTTTCTTGTTGATGTTTTTATTTTGTTTGTTTGTTCTTTGCTAGGTCACTATCAACTATGAAAGAATGAATGAAAACTGTCAAGAGACAAAAATTCCATCATCAAATTTTAATTATCATCTTCAATATTATTGCAAATGTTTTTCAAAATTTAATGAATTTAACTACCTTGCACACACTTCTTTGAGAGAGACTCAACATGATGTTACAGTCTCTTAAAGGAATCTGACTCATTTGACACGAAAAAAACTTGAGTCACAAACTTTGCTAATATTCATAAAGCTAAAAGGTTGGCACCAGTGAAGAAGTTACTTTCAAAAAAATAATAATAGCTTCATCTAGACAAAAAAAAAAAATATTTGATAAATTAGATTATTTGGAATCAGCTCACAAAGTTATTTTCACTTCTTTTCCTTACATTATCTTTTTTTTTTCCATGAACATATTAAGCAACACATCTTATTGCAAAAAAAAGTTAGCAATTTATTGATTTGACAAACTCATGCCAGTACAATTTCATCAGAACTCTCGTGAATTTTACAGTTTTAAAGCAGGATGCTTTAATTTTCTAACATCCCTTTTCCAAAAGCAACTCCCTCCTTCCTATAAACATACACTCCTATTAAACAAAGCATATCAGGAAATTGCCTATTCACAACTCACAAGTGTGAGTGAGAGAGAGAAACACATTTTAATTCCTCTAAAGTTAAGATAAAAAAAAATGAAACATCTGTGAAATGTTCACTTTATGTTTTGTGTGCTTATTTATTCATCAAATCAAT
Source organism: Octopus sinensis (assembly GCF_006345805.1). Classification (NCBI taxonomy): domain Eukaryota; kingdom Metazoa; phylum Mollusca; class Cephalopoda; order Octopoda; family Octopodidae; genus Octopus; species Octopus sinensis. Next base: position 163,494,831 of record NC_042997.1, on the reverse strand, counting down.
TTGTTTAATAATTTTATGAAACTATAGATTTTTCTCAACTACTTTTTTTTTTTTTGAGAATTGACAAACAACAATTTTATTTTCATAAGTTATTCCAATTAACAAACTTAATGCTACATTAACAGCCAAATTGAACCCAATGGACTCCAATGTTAGTAATTCTAATTACAAAAGCAGAAACTTCCTTCACCCGTGCTAAACTCTATTTCTTTTCATTTAAAAGAGTATATATGGGAAAATGATACATTCTGCTATCATCATCAATGTGATTATAAATAGGATGCTGAAACTGAAATGAACTATATACTTTACAAAATGCAGTTTGTCACACAACTATTTCTGAGGCCAAATTTCTGACAGAATTTTGAACTTTCTTCAAAAAGATTTGGCTGCTATTTCTAGCAGGTTGAATGACAATATACAAGCAACCTTGTTTATTTGAGCAGAATTAAAGACTCTTGGTTAGTGTTGATGTCAGGATATGAACTACTGAGCTCTGTGATCTTCCATAGTTTGAATCATTATAACAAGACATAATGTTAATGAACTATGTTGAGACTAAGCTTTACAGATGAGGTCTAATATGATTAAAACATGTCCAGAGTTAATGATAAAAAAATAGACTTGCACTACACCCTCTCTGTCACTGAACAAAACACATAGATGTTAAGCAGTAAGAAAGAGTGTCAATAGTGACAGGGATGTTTTTAACAATGGTAATGATGCTAAGAGAATAAGATATATACTAAGTCAAATCCCTCCTCAGTGGAGGCGCGTGACTTAGTGGTTAGGGTGTCAGCACCATGATTGTAAGGTTGTGGTTTCAATTCCTGGACCGGGCAATGCGTTGTGTTCTTGAGCAAAACACTTTGCTCCAGTCCACTCAGCTGGCAAAAATGAGTAACGCTGTGATGGACTGGCGTCCCATCCAGCTGGGGAACACATATGCTATAGAAACCAGGAAACCGGGCCCATGAGCCTGGCTAGGCTTTAAAAGGGCACATTTATTTATTTATGTGTGGAGACATATGGCCTGAGGTTTAGAGCAACGGACTCGTGGTCGAGGGGTCGCAGGTTCGAATCTCAGACTGGGTGATGTGTGTGTTTATGAGCGAAACACCTAAGCTCCATGCAGCTCCGGCAGAAGGTATTGGCGAACTTCTGCTGACTCTTTTGCCACAACTTTCACTCACTCTTTCCTCCTGCATCTTGCAGCTCACCTGCAACAGGCTGGCGTCCCGTCCAGGTAGGGAACCTATACGCCAAGGAAACCAGCCCTCATGAGCCAGGCGTGGCTCGAGAAGGAACAAACAACAAAAATCCCTCCTCGTTCATGAATTTGGTGAGAAGGTTGTGTGTGTGTGTGAGAGAGAGAGAGAGAGAGAGAGAGAGAGAGATTGAGCATGATTTAAAATAATCTTGTCAAAAGATTAAAGAGCTGGCTGCAGAAAAAGTAACTGACACTTTTACATGACCAGATGTGATTAATCCAGAGGCTTGACATCATCCTGGAGGATGTAGAGGTGGCTGGCATGAGACTGCTAGTGATAGGAAGCACTAGTGGACCTGGTCAGCTGTATGTATTATGACGCCTCTGGGACCACTAACCTTGAATGACCCCAGCCCCATCAAGAAAGAGCATGAAGCAAGTGAGAAGGATATCTATCTATTGAAGCTTTAATGTAATAGCACAGCTAAACTCATAAGATGTTGCATCTCTTGTTCTGCACTCCACCTATCCTTACTTTTTGGCCTTGTACCTAAGTAAGACATCATCACCATCATCATCATCGTCATCGTCATCGTCATCGTCATCATCATTGTTTTATATAAACAATGAACTTCTTTCAGTTTCCATCTACCAAATCTACTCAAAAGGTTTTGAACAATCCAGGACTATAGTAGAAGATACTTACTCAAGGTGCTGTGCAGTGGGACTGAACCCGAGATCAAATATTTGGAAAGCAAGCTTCTTAACCACACAGTCATGCCTGCACCTTCTATATTAAAATAGGATCCAATCTGGAAAATATAAACATCTCACCTTCTCCAGTATTCTGGGTTGTCAGGCATTCATCTCGAATTAACATTCTGTTCATCAGTATAATAATTAACAACAGACATTGAATAACATTGTGGCAAATCAACAACAGATACAGATTCTTAATAAGCAGGTCAATGGCACAATGTCTGATTTATATCAAACTCACTTCTAAAGAGTTACTGCATTTTTGGAAAAAAAAAAAAGGATAGGTTTTTGCTAAATTCAACATAGTTGTAAATAAGTGGTAAACTAAACTGGAGTGGGTGTGTGATAAGTAGTTTGCTTCTCAACCACATGGTTCTAGATTCAGTCTCCAATCATGGCATCTTGGATAAGTGTCTTCCACTATAGCCTTGGACTAACCAAAGCTTTGTTAGTAAATTTGGTAGACAGAAACTGAAAGAAGCCTGTTGTATGTTGCATGTCGTATGAAAGAAGCCTGTTGTACCATATATATATATATATTATATATATATATATAATATATATATACTCTTTTACTCTTTTACTTGTTTCAGTCATTTGACTGCGGCCATGCTGGAGCACCGCCTTTAGTCGAGCAACTCGACCCCGGGACTTATTCTTTGTAAGCCCAGTACTTATTCTATCGGTCTGTTTTGCCGAACCGCTAAGTGACGGGGACATAAACACACAAGCATCGGTTGTCAAGCAATGCTAGGGGGACAAACACAGATACACAAACACACACACGCATATATATATATATATACATATATACGACGGGCTTCTTTCAGTTTCCGTCTACCAAATCCACTCACAAGGCTTTGGTCGGCCCGAGGCTATAGTAGAAGACACTTGCCCAAGGTGCCACGCAGTGGGACTGAACCCGGAACCATGGGGTTGGTAAACAAGCTACTTACCACACAGCCACTCCTGATATATGTATACATACATACATGCATACATACATACATACATACATACATACATACATACATACATACATACATATATATATATTTAAGGTGAGTGTATAGGGATAAATTATTGAGGTGAATACCATGGTAGCTCTCAGGTATGTTCTGGGTTATGGCTAACCGCATCAATAATAAGTGTTAATAAGTAATAAGTGTTAATAAGGTGTCGAGCTGGCAGAAACGTTAGCGAAATGCTTAGCAGTATTTTGTCTGTCGTTACGTTCTGAGTTCAAATTCTGCCAAGGTCAACTTTGCCTTTCATCCTTTCGGGATCGATAAATAAAGTACCAGTTATGCACTGGGGTCAATGTAATCGACTTAATCCCTTTTTCTGTCTTTGTTTGTCCTTATTTGTCCCCTCTATGTTTAGCCCCTTGTGGGCAATAAAGAAATAAGTAATAAGTGTTAATAATTGCTTGATATTAGCATTCATGTTGTAATTTTTATGAGGGGTTACTTCAGGTTCACTTCCCTGGATTATGAACATTATCAGGAGTGTAGATTTCAAACAATTATAAAGAATACAGAGACTGGTACATCATCACATTTTTCTTTTAATTTTACAGTTAATCATACTTGCTAAGCCTCTATCATCTGTTCAGCAACACATTTTCAAGCTTGTGTAAACTATTTTATAAGCCTCACTTGGTTTACATTTTCAAGGGAACACACACCATATTTAAATTACAACACTTAACCCAACATGCATCATTCATTTGCATTGCACATTTATACCAACCATAGTCATCTTACCTGCCTACATCAACTAAGTACTTTTGACATCTAGTTGCTGTCTTAACTAGCTTGTACTTTAACCATTCTCAGAAGTTCAAATCATTCATCCAAATAATTATGCTCGTCTAATTTCTTTCCATTCGCTGCACATCCTTTAAATTCACTATCTATGTATTGCTGTTAGGTAACACCATACACACACAAATGCTTTGTATGTTGTTATTGTTTAGCCTCAGTTCAGTCATGATTAAATAAATGTATGATCAAAGGCATTCTAACCATGACCATCTCATCTTTTACTGAGACACAGTGTTATCAGGACTATACTATCCAAACACAATGGGGCCTGACATGAAGATTTGACTGCTATCTCTAGTACTTCAAGTAACCAGATAACAGCTCCCTCTTTAGCTGAAAAGCATGTTTAATATTTATAGACTTCAGTTAATGCTACATTCTGCCTTTCATCTGGAAAAAAAAGATCAAACACAATCATTGTGAATAGAAGCAGTAGTTCTTTCCCTCTCAAACCCAACCCATTATGCTACTATTATTAGCTCATTCTCCAATAAAGAGACTCTATGTGATCACTCAAACTGCCAAAAATAGCAGTCATATCTCCTTTGCTATCATCTTATAAGAGGGAAAACATATGAAGTCGCCAACACCTTTAATCTCCAATCCTCGGGCATGTCTTCTTAGTCTACCTTTTCTGCTACTACAAGGGGTTCTGTTTCTTAGAACTAGTAGATCTCAAGCTCCCTTCCCTAAGGCTCACTTCCCCTTTCACCATCCAGATTATGCCTCTCCAACCTCAGATCCTACATTAACCACTATACTCAATCCTTTCTCCCCCAAATATCACCCATCCATACTTCCCCTTCAGTCTCTGCTTTTTCTCTGCAGTCATTGATTAAAATTTTTTCAAGAACATCAACCACATCAAACTCAACATTCTCAGAGGGTAAAGCCTTTTCCTCCACACCAAACAATCTTGGAAAAAAAATCTATATCTGAATAAAAGCTTGGATGTCATAGTTGAAATTACAAGTCTATTGCAGCAAAGTAACAACTACAATAATATAGTAATTAATCAGCATTAGTAAAAATACTCAATATTCAAACAAACATTAACTTGTTCTATATGTGAGAGATGAGGAATTATGTACATTATTATCCACCTCACGACGGATATTTTATTATTATTATTATTGTTAAGTGACCTGAACAATAATAATAATAATAATAATAATAATAATAACATCGAAGAATACCTTTGGAATGAGAACCCAGGTTCGAAATTTCCCCAAGACACCTGAAGAAGGCTGGAGGGAATATCAGCCAAAACGTTGTGTTAACAACAAACAAGATGAGGACAAATATCCGTTGAATGTAAATAATGTAAATAATGTAAATATTAACTTGCTTTTTGCTTAAATTTCTATTTACTTAGCTCTTCATTTTTTGAACACTTGTTAATAAAAAAATTTGAAATATTTGAGTTGTCATCCAATCCCATGGCTTCCTGAACTTTTATTTTTTTTTTTATTTACTCACAGCACACTTTACAGCAATTAAAAATATAAAGTACACACTGGACATAAAATAAAAAGGAGAATCATAAAAATATATTTATATATTTTAGCCTATAAATTATATGTAAAATTAAACTACAAAAATTTAAGTATTTAGTTTTTTATTCAATAAATATAACAAATTTATGAATTTTAGAATTTAATCATCTATTTTTCATATTTTTAAAATTAAATTTTGCAGTTTATCTAGCTACATTTTGCTGCACATCAACAGGATCAAAGAAAGTTAGGGTTCAGCAATGACATTGATCAGGACCTAGAGAGCCAAAGAAGGGTGTATGACTATCCTCAGGGCCTCTCACTCTTGAATATTGTGAAAACTTCCCACTACCATCACCAGCCTGGGACCTGAAAATAGTTATGTTCCACTCAACCCAAATTTTTTTAGGAGTCCCTACATGACAGTATGCCTACCTCAGCATACTGTTTTAGAACCACTGGCATGCAAAAACATTGTTAAAGAAAATCTACTACCATTAGATTAACTACATGTGTGGTTGTGTAGTAAGAAGTTTGCTTCCTAAACACATGGTTCTGGGTTCAGTCCTACTGCATGGCACCTTGAGCAAAAGGCTTCTACTATAGCATTAGGCCAACCAAAATTTTGTGGGTGGACTCAGTGGATGGAAACTGAAAGACCATTGTGTGTATGTATATGTGTCTATATATATATTTAATCAATCTAATCAATCAACGTATATATATGTGTGTGTGTGTGTGTGTGTATATATATATATATATATATATTGATGTGTGTGTGTGTGTCTGTCTTTGAGTCTGTGTTTGTTTTCCACCACCACTAGACAACCAGTGTTTTTATCCTGTAACTTAGCAGTTTGGCAAAAGAGACTGATAGAATTAGTACCAGACTTAGAATCAATTCATTTGATTAAAAAGTTCTTCAAGGCGGTGCCCCAGCATGGCTGCTGTCTAATGACTGAAACAAGTGAGACAAAGATAGGCGCAAGCATAACTATGTGGTTAAGAAGCTCGTTTTACTACCACATGGTTTTGGGTTCAGTTCCACTATGTAGCACATTAGGCAGGTGTCTTCTATAGCCCCAGCCTGTCCAATGCCTTGGGAGTGAATTTGTTAGAGAGAAACTGTATGAAAGCTCATCATGTGTGTGCATGTCTTCCACCACCACCACTTGACAACCAGTGTTGGTTTGTTTACATCCCAGTAAATTAACAGTTCAGCAAAAGAGACCAATAGAATAAGTACCAGACTTTAAAAATGTGTACCAGATGTCATTTTTTGGTTCAACTTAAACCTTTCAAAGCAATGCTCCAACATGAAAGTTCAATGACTGAAGCAAGTGAAAATTAAAAAAAGTCACAGGTATACAATACTATCATAAATATATACTATCAAGTAACACTTACCAAAACAACTGCAAATTGCCCGTTAAATTCCAATTTGTCATGAATCATTTACATTAAAGTAAAGATATCACAGGTTTGAAAATAAAACATTTCTTTTAACAGTACTTAACTTATCATCCACAATAAACACTTTTTTTTCTACGTGTTACTTTCATTGATAAACACTTCAAACAAAGATACTTGCTTCTCAGAAAATAAAATTAAACTGAAAGATTTCACTACAGTTTTATTATCTATTCTGCTGTTTATATTTTTTTAATGATTCATTAACAAAAGACATTACCTAAATTCCATCTTTTATTAAAAACATTTTGTAAAGATAAGAGCGTTATTGTATGGCAGTTTTAAAAATAAAAGTTATTGTACAGATGGTTTTCATTTTTACAAGCAAGATTCTTTTCAACTTATTTATTTACTATACTACAGTCTTCACTTTCCTGAAATATCAATCTAATTTTACATACATACATACATACATACATATATATGTGGAGGCACAATGACCCAGTGGTTAGGGCAGTGGACTCGCGGTCGGAGGATCCTGGTTTTGATTCCCAGACCGGGCATTGTGTGTGTTTATTGAGCGAAAACACCTAAAAGCTCCACAAGGCTCCAGCAGGGGTTGGTAGCGACCCCTGTTGTACTCTTTCACCACAACTTTCTCTCACTCTCTCTTCCTGTTTCTTGAGTAATGCTGCAATGGACTGGCATCCTATCCAGCTGGGGGGAACATTTATGCCACAGAAACTGGGAAACCAAGCCCATGAGCCTGGCTAGGCTTGAAAAGGGTGACGTTTATCATTATATATATATATATATATATATATACTCAGCTTACTTAACCCCAAGTCAATCCTGACTGAGCAGACCTATGATCAAAGGTATTCCAGCCATGACCATCCAATTACTGCTTTGTATATCTACAACTGTAATATCCAATGAAACAGTAACACACGAATTTAAGAAGACTTGGTTGCTATTTCTAGCAGACTCAGTAACCATATAGAGCACAGGTTCTCAACCAGGGTCCATATAAGAGTTTGTGATTAAAATTTTATGCGCAATAAATTGGTTATACTTTTACAATAAATAAAATATTTTAACACTTTTTCTATACAATTCTTAACAATATTTAACCCTTTAGTATTCAAATTATTCTGTCATATGTATCATCATCATCATCGCTGCCGCCAGGATGCTATGCTCATACATTCATATTATTTTGAATTACTCATATATTTTCTAGTAGCTTTCAGATTTCATTGAAGTGACTGTTTATGTTTAGAATGACAAATGTTGGGTAGGTGTGAGAGGTTGGATCTGGTCAGTTTGAACATAAAACAGGAAGAATATTTGGGCTGGATATCATCATCATCATCGTTGTTTAAAGTCTGCCTTCCATGCTAGCATGGGTTGGACAGTTTGACAGGAGCCTGCACCAAACTTCTGTGTCTGTTTTGGCATAGTTTTTATGGCTGGATGCTCTTCCTAACACCAACCACCCAGCAGAGTGGATATGGCCGGTTTAAATGATAACAGGTTATTTATAAAAATATAATAGCATTTTTTAAACATCAAATGATTATGAGGGTTCACCAAAGCAAGATAGGAATCAAAGAGATCTGTAGGGAAAAATGGTTGAGAATCACTGATATAGAAACTCATATTGTTGATGCCCTCAACTTGAAAAGACAAGTGACACGCTTTGGAAGATCAATCGTCAATCTTCTGTCTTAGATATATTTTGCTTTATGCTTGTTCAGATGAACATTATTGGTACAAACTGAACACTCATAGTATCTTTAAGTTAAAATATATGAGGCGGCGAGCTGGCAGACACGTTAGTGCGCTGGGCAAAATGCTTAGCGGTATTTCGTCTGTCGTTACATTGTGAGTTCAAATTCCGACAAGGTCGACTTTGCCTTTCATCCTTTCGGGGTCGATAAATAAAGTACCAATTACACACTGGGGTCGATGTAATCGACTTAATCCCTTTGTCTGTCCTTGTTTGTCCCCTCTATGTTTAGCCCTTTGTGGGCAGTAAAGAAATATATATGAGCATGAGAGTGTGTTGGTGAGCATAAAAATGTGTGTTTGAGCATAAGTACATGTCTTGAATTATTGAGTAGTTTACACTTATGCTATGGCAGTTTCACACATCCATTCAGACATTTCTGCTGGTATTGCTTCCTCTCTCTCTCTCTCTCTTTCTCTCTAAGATCTCCAGATAGAGAAGAACTGGAGCGAGGTGGCGAGAAAGGTGGCTCTCCTAACTCAGACATGGTCTGAGCGGAATCTGTCCTTGAAAGGGAAGGCGGAGGTTACAGAAGTGTTTATCGCCTCTGTAATCACTTACCGCCTAACCGTAGTGCCTTGCCCCGATTCGTGGCTGAACAAACTGGAACGCATGCTCTTTCGCTTTTTGTGGAGGGGCAGCAGACCTTTTGTAAGGTGCTCTATTTGCTGCCAAAAGCCGCTGAAGGGTGGGTTAGGGATGCCGTGGCTAAAAATGCGCAGACATGCGCTCAGGCTTAGGCACCTCTGGATTTACCTGGACGGTGAGCAGGTGTGGTCTCCGTTTGTCAAGCTGTTATTTCCACAGTTCACACCGTTTAACGAACTGAACCCATGGATCAAGTGTAGACCGAGGTTGGGCATGTGGCATGCAGAGTGCTATCAGGCACTCGTGCTTCTCTCCCAGTCAGGCAACGCCGGTGGCGGGGCTACTACTGCGTTCTTCTATAGAGGGTTAGTAGAGTTTAAGTGTGACGACATCCTAGGAGAAACTCTGGGCTTCGACGAAAATCAACTGGCCAGCCTGTTCCAAAGAACATTCGGTCCGGGGCCTATGGATAATTACCAAAAGTCCCTGGCCTGGCAATGTTACAGAGGAGCTTTACCGGTTCGAGATAAGCTCTTTAGACATGGGTGTGCACCTTCGCCGGTTTGTGCAAGATGTAAGAGGGACAGTGAAACTGTCCTGCACGCGATTGTGCAATGCCCCAAGGTGACTGAACTCTGGACCTATGTCGAACACCTGCTGTTGCATTCGAGAAGAGTACAACTGTCGAGCGAATCTGTAATTAAGATAGTTCCGCCGACCTTCCTGAATAGGGAGGAGCGAGCCTGTTTTCTTTCGGTAGTTGCTATGGCGAAAGAAGTAGTGTGGAAGACGAGAGTAAAAGGAATTGCAACAGGCATGTTTATCTCCAGTCTCGAGCTAATCGACTTTTTCGTTTTCCACATGAAACGAAAAATAAGGCTGGAGAAGAAATGCCTGTCGCAAAGTGTGTTTCGTAAAAGATGGAAGTCTATAGCAAGTATGTTGCGAGTGAAAGAACCTGTTTAATCGAGAATGTAAAAAAGGATAAAGCAAAGTCTTCAGTGTGAGTATGTGGTTTGTGGGGTCGACCGCGTCCTCCGCTTCATTTTTTGTTAATCACTCATTCTCATTTAATTGTATATATATTAATTGTTTGTTTATTCATGTTTCGTCTCATTCGATACCCTGACCCCAACGTTTGTTTTGTCCCCTCTTTTTCTCAACCTTATGGTGAATAAAGAAATACTCTCTCTCTCTCTCTCTTTCTCTCTCTCTCTCTCTCTCTTCTCTCTCTCTCTCTCTCTTTCTCTCTCTCTCTCTCTCTCTCTCTCTCTCTCTCTCTCTCTCTCTCTCTCTCTCTCTCTCTCTTTCTACTGAGCAGAAAAAGTTTAAGTTTTGTGAGGTTTCTTTAGACCAGTCTCACCAAAGACTTATCAACATCTTTATTCTTGATTCTTTGTATATCTAAGACTATCCAATGCATACCTCCTTTTTCAAGATGGTAGAATATAATTTGAGGGAAACTTGACTGCTATTTCTTGTAAACTGAGTGACCAAAAAAAGGGTATTTTTTTAGTTTGCCCTCTATGTGACTGCTCAGACTTCTAAAAATAAAAAAAAATGATTGGAACTGAACAACTCTATTTGTTTCATTCATTCATTGGACTGGTGGCCATGCTGGGGCACTGCCTTGAAGGGTTTAGTTGAAAAAATTGACCCCAGTATTTATTTTTTTAAGCTTGGTACTTATTGTCCATTTTGCTAACCACTAAATTAAAGGGCATGAGCAAACAAACCAACACTAGTTGTGAAGCAGTGGGGAAGAACAAACACAAAGACACATGCACACACACACACACACACACACACACACACACACACACACACCACACACACACACACATACATACATACATACATACATACATACATACATACATACATACATACATACATACATACATACATACATACATACATGTGCAATGGGCTTCCAAACAGTTTCTATCAATTAAATTCACTCACAAGGCATTGATGACCTCAGAGCTAAAACAGACAACACTTAACAAGGTGCCGTGCAGTGGGACTGAATCCAAAACAACATGGTTGCAAAGTGAGCTTCTTAACCACACAGCCATGCCAAACCAATGTCAAAAAATATGACTGCTTCTTTCTTTTCAATAGGACAGACCCTAACTTAATCATTTCAATATTTGAAGAGATCAAATTGTATTCAAGTGGTTTCAGTAAAGGAGAACACATTCCACAAGTTATTAGACTTTTCTTCTTTTTCTTTGAATCTAAGCAGTTTTCTTAGTCTTTCCATCACCTCTTAGATAGGAAAAAAGGAATAGCAGGGAGAAGTTAATCTTTATGTTAAATTCTTACAAGTTAATAAGAATTCTTTCAAATTCCTAGAACCATTTTCCTGCTTCCTCTTCTCTAATGCCAAGGTTTGGATGATATTTCCTGAAAGTTTATGAATAACCAGCAAGAGTTCTTCTTCTTCTTCTTCTTCTTCTTCTTCTTCTTCTTCTTCTTCTTCTCCTTCTCCTTCTTCTTCTTCTTCTTCTTCACCATCATCATCATCATCGTTTAACGTCCGTTTTCCATGCTAGCATGGGTTGGATGGTTTGACCGGGGTCTGGGAAGCCAGAAGGCTGCGCCAGGCTCCATTCTGACCTAGCACTGTTTCTACAACTGGATGCCCTTCATAATGCCAACCACTCTGTGAGTGTAGTGGGTGCTTTTTATGTGCCACTGGCACAGGGACCAGAGGAGGCTGGCAAATGGCCATGATCGGTTGGTGCTTTTTACGTGTCACCGACACGGATGCCAGTCAGGCGGCACTGGCATCAGCCACGTTGGGATGGTGCTTTTTACATGCCACTGGCACAGGTATCATAACTACAATTTCCATTTGATTTTTATTTTGATGTTGGTGTTGACATACTTGACTCAATAGGTCTCCTCAAGCACAACGAGTCACTCTACAATCCAAGGTTAGCACAGCAGGTCATCCTGCGAGCTATGAACTCACTTCATTTGTCAGGTCATCGCAGTTACAGCATATCTCAGAGGTCTCGGTCTTTCATCATTTCCACTGTGAGGCCCAATGTGCCATTGGCACAGGTATCACAACTACAATATCCATTTGATTTTTATTTTGATGTTGATGTACTTCACTCAATAGGTCTCCTCAAGCACAGCAGGTCGTCCTACAATCCAAGGTTAGCACAGCAAGCTGTCCTGCAAGCCATGAACTCACTTCATTTGTAAGGTCTTCGCAGTCACAGCATATCTCCAGAGATCTCAGTCTTTTGTCATAGCCTCTGTGAGGCCCAATGTACGAAGGTCATGCTTGACCACCTCATCCCATGTCTTCCTAGGTCTACCTCTACTCCGGATTCCTTCAACAGTTTGGGAGTGGCACTTCTTACTACTTTATAGGGATTTGACTGAACCTGGACCTAATGCTGCCAACTATTATGTATAGTTGAACAGCATTCAGTAGTCATTTTGGATATATAACAATATTAAATACATTTTTCAAACTATTGTTTGTTGTAGTTTACAGTAGGTATCTAAAGACAAGCTGCTAACAGTTATATAGATTCATCTCATTTCTATAGAAAATATATTTGCTTACCTAATCAACTTGTTCTGCTGTATGTTAGATAATAGGATGTGAGAGCACAATCTAAAACAGGGATTCTCAACTTGGAAGTACTGGAACTTCCTGGGGTCGCAAGATGACATTTCAAGGGTTGCAATTAAAAGGAAATGTATATCATCATCTCTATCCTCATAATCATCATCATCATCATTGTCATTTTTTCAATGTGTTTTGAGTCAGACAGAATTTTCAAGGCAGATTTTCAACGGCTGGATGCTCTTTCACTTGCCAACCCTCATCTATTTCTAGCTGGGCATGTTTTCATGGAAGATTCAAAATAATGGCACTACTTGTAAAACAGCAGCTTTCTTTTACAACCATCATGCAGACTCAAGGCAAGAACACACATTCACACACACACACACGTGATGGGCTTCTTTCAGTTTGTCAACCAAACCCTCTCTCACAAGGCTTCGACAACCCAAGGACCAAGTATCATATAGTGGGATTGAACCCAAAATCATGTGTTTAGGAAGTAAACTTCTTGACCACAAAGTAATACACATAGCATCTGAATGGTGAATACATATTTTACTAAAATTACTTATCAAAATATGATTAACTCTTAAAAATAACATGTTCTAAGTATACCAACAATTTTATTATTCTTCATATGTAGATTTAACCCTTGAGCAATTATAACCAAAAATTGTGTCTTTATTCTATTTGTAACAACATGCACGTGTGAATCTGAATTTAGTTCTCTTTCATCAACCAAGGAATTAACAAGCAGAATGGTAGATTGCAATCAGTAAGTTCCACATTTTGATAAAGTCATGAATGGGAGGCAGGAACAAAGAAGTCATTGAGTTTTATGTTCACAATTGTCAATAATTTTACTGTTTACAGTCTTTTTCTAATTATTCAGCTTACATTTGCATTTTATATACCAGATTTAACAGTTAATTTCTTATTTATTTTAGTTCAATTTGTTTGCCCAAAATACTTAATGGGTTCAGTTTTAAAGAAAATTATTACAAAATTGACTTTTACATCTTCAAATCTGACATTACTTTTGTAGGGGTGTGAAAATTAATCAAATACTTTCTAGGGATGCACAGGACATAAAAAAATCTGGGAACTGATTTTAAAGGGTTGAGAAACCCTTAGATTCCTTGTTAGTTGTAAATCATAGAGTTCAATAAATCAAAAAAGACATCACCATCAACACATTCGTCATCGTCATATCATCATCATCATCATCATCATCATCATCATCATCATCATAATCATCATCATCACCATCATCAACATCATCATCATCATCATCATTATCAGTAACAGGTATCGAAGCAAGCTTAAGAAGTTTGCTTTGCAACTATGAGTCTCAGGATCAATCTCACAGTGTGGCATCTTGAGAAAGTGTCTTTTATTTTAACCTCAAGTCAACCAATGTCTTATGAGTGAAATTTGGTAGATGGAAACTGTGTGGTAGTAGACTCAATTCATTGTATGGTTAAAATAGCACCACTATCAGCTCTGGCCTTGTGTAGAATCATCTCTGTTGCAAGCATTTGCATCAGGCCTCTGATCTTCCTTTGTTTCTCTCACTAGTCTCAGCTGCCTTGAAAAGAAATCATGGAAGCTGCTCTTCCTCCTTTGATTAAGCCATTAAAATTTAAATAAACACCAACATCATCATCATTGTCATCATCATCACCATCGTCGTCATTAACTACGTTAATTTTTACATTCGGAATACTACAACAGCATCTTGAAATATCATCTTACCATGTCTGTTGAAAATAAAAAGAGTAGGATGTTCATGAATATGTCTCTGGCAAAGTTTTCTTGTACTACGTTTTTAAGCAACAGGAAATCTCAGACAAAAAGATAATTTGCTTTCATTCTTTTATGCGTGGCTATATCAAACACTAAATATAGCAACTAGCTACTTGCTAACATTTCTTCCTTCTAATTCACATACCATTAGTCTTGCAATAGCTTGTACGTACCTGCTGGTTTCAGTTACAAAAACAAACACAAAAAAACGAATAACAAGTAGGTAAATATAATCTCAAATATATATCTCAAGATTTCATCAAAAAATACTTAAGCAATGATAGGAGAAAATTATCATAATGAGCTGTGTGGTAATTATTACTTTTATTTATGTTTAAGTAGTTTTTACTTAAGGGTTATCAATAACAACCAAAATGAAAATATTTTGCAAGTATTGAATAAGAATATCAGATTAGTATTGGTAATTTCTCCCTGCTTTTTCTTTACTTCTTTTTTGTTTTTTATAAGGAAAAGTTCCTTTGAAACAGCTGCAGCTTTTAACCTTTTAGGAGTTCTACAATATGCCACATTGATTTAATGAAATATTTTGATAACACATATCTGCAAACAAGAAAAAAACCCAATAAATTCTACACTCGTGATTCAGGAATATAGCAAGTAGCAGAAAGCAGGTATAGCAGTGTTAAGAAGTTTGCTTCACTACGATATGGTTTTGAGTTCTATCATAGCACCTTGATTACATATCTTCTTTAGCCTCAAGTTGACCATACCTTCTCTGAAAATTGATAGACTGATGCTGTGTGGAAGTCCATCATATACATACATCTATGTGTGTGTCTATGTCTGTGTTTATGTGACTAGGGTGTTAAGAAACCCCTACATTGCTAGAAATAAGAGCTAAAAGGCTCTAATGCTATAAGTAATGCACATGAATGAAAACATATACACTAAATGGGACCTGAATTATCCGAAGAGTGCTAATTGAGAATCCTTAATTCTGACATCAGTTAAGCCCACAGAATCTTGCCTTTTTTCAGACTAGTTTCTCAATTAGAATATATGTTTGCATCATCCAAATTCATCATCATCATCATCATCATCGTTTAGCGTCCGTTTTCCATGCTAGCATGGGTTGGACGGGTCAACTGGGGTCTGTGAAGCTGGAAGGCTTCGTCAGGCCCAGTCAGATCTGGCAGTGTTTCTACGGCTGGATGCCCTTCCTAACGCCAACCACTCCGCGAGTGTAGTGGGTGTTTTTTACGTGCCACCTGCACAGGTGCCAGACAGAGCTGGTGAACGGCCACGAACGGATGGTGCTTTTACGTGTCACCGGCTCGGGGCCAGGCGATGCTGGCAACAGACACGAACGGATGGTGCTTTTACGTGCCACCGACACGGGGCCAGACAGAGCTGGCAACCGGCCACGAACGGACGGTGCTTTTACGTGTCACCGGCACGGGGGCCAGCCGAGGCTGGCAACGGATGCGAACGGATGGTGCTTTTACGTGCCACCGACACGGTTGCCAGACAGAGCTGGCAAACGGCCACGAGCGGACGGTGCTTTTACGTGTCACCGACACGGGGCCAGACAGAGCTGGCAAATGGCCACGAACGGATGGTGCTTTTATGTGCCACCGACACGGGGCCAGACAGAGCTGGCCAACGGCCACGAACGGACAGTGCTTTTACGTGTCACCGGCACGGGGCCAGGCGAGGCTGGCAACGAACACGAACGGATGGTGCTTTTACGTGCCACCGACACGGGGCCAGGCAGAGCTGGCAAACGGCCATGAGCGAATGGTGCTTTTACGTATCACCGGCACGGGTGCCAGACGAGGCTGACAGCGGACACGAACAGATGGGTCACTTAACCCCTGCTTTCTGATATATGATTTGATTTTGATTGTTCTCACTGGTCTTGCCGGGTCTTCTCACGCACAGCATACTTCCATAGGTCTCGGTCTCTGGTCATTTCCTTGGTGAGACCTAGAGTTCGAAGGTCGTGCTTCACCACCTCGACCCAGGTTTTCCTGGGTCTACCTCTTCCACAGGTCCCCTCAACTGCCAGGGTGTGGCACTTTTTCACACACCTATCTTCATCCATTCTCACCACATGACCATACCAGCGCAATCGTCTCTCTTGCACACAACATCTGATTCCTCTTAGGTCCAACTTTTCTCTCAAGGTACTTACACTCTGTCGACTATGAACACTGACATTACACATCCAACGGAGCATACTAGCTTCATTTCTCGCGAGCTTACGCATGTCCTCAGCAGTCACGGCCCATGTTTCACTGCCATGTAGCATGGCTGTTCGTACACATGCATCATACAGTCTGCCTTTTACTCTGAGCGAGAGGCCTTTAGTCACCAACAGAGGTAAGAGCTCCCTAAACTTTGCCCAGGCTATTCTTACTCTAGCCGTTACACTTTCAGCACACCCACCCAAATTATAGATGATTTAGTGATTTGCTAATGTGTATACAGAAGATTAATATAAATAGCAGTTTGCAATGTTTCACCAAAAAAGAGTATTATAACTGTTACTAAATGTGACTAGGGTGTTAAGAAACACCTACGTTGCCAGAAATAAGAGCTAAAATGCTCTAATGCTGTAGTCAATGCACATAAATGAAAACATATACACTAGCAGAGGCCTGAATTGTCTGAAAAGTGCCAACTGAGAATTCTTAATACCGACATTCGAGCGGGGTCATTGCCAGTACCACTTGACTGGCCCCTGTGTGGGTGGCACTTAAAAAACCATTTGAGCATGGCTATTGCCAGTACCACTTGACTGGCCCTCGTGCCAGAGGCACGTAAAAGCGCCCACTACACTCTTGGAGTGGTTGGCGTTAGAAACTCTGCCAGATCAGATTGGAGCCTGGTGCAGCCATCTGGTTCGCCAGTCCCCAGTCAAATTGTCCAACCCATGCTAGCATGGAAAGCGGACGTTAAACGATGATGATGATGATGACATCAGTTTCGGCAACTTCCATTGCCTCAGCAGTTAAGCCCGCTTGATTTCAGCTTTTTACAGACTAGCTTTTCTTTTAATTTGGATGACAAAAACATATATTCTAATAGAGAAGCTAGTCTGAAAAAAAGCCAACGTCAAGCAGGCTTAACTGATGAAGCAATAGAAATTGCCAAAACTGACGTCAGTACTAAGAATTCTCACTTGGCACTTTTTAGACAATTCTGGTCTCTGTTAGTGTGTATGTTTTCATTCATGTGAGTTAACTACAGCATTAGAGTATTTTAGCTCTTATTTCTAGCAATGTAGGTATTTCTTAACACCCTAGTCACATTTAGGTGAAATATTGCAACCTTCTGTTATATTAATATATATATAGATGCACATATACCTAGATAGATGTGTGTCTGTATATATACCATCATCATCATCATCATCATCATCATTTAACGTCCATTTTCCATGCTAGCATGGGTTGGACTGTTTGACCAGGGTCTGAGAAGCCAGGAGGCTGCACCAGGTTCCAGTCTGATCTGGCAGTATTTCTACAGCTGGATGCCCTTCCTAACACCAACCACTCCGTGAGTGTGGTGGGTGCTTTTTACGTGTCACCGGCACAGATGCCAGGCACGGCTGGCAACAGCCATGATCAGTTGGTGTTTTTCACGATTGGTTGGTGCTTTTTACAAGGATCTCCAAGGCCCCAGAAACAGCTGTCAGACTTACAATACCATATCTTCTCCCCTTTAATTTCCTCTGTCGTTTGTGGTAGTTTGCTCTATTAAAATATAATATCTATATATTTATATTTGAATATTCATCATCTGAAAATTTGTTCGCCCAAAATACTTAATGGGTTCAGTTTTAAAGAAAATTATGACAAAATTTGCTTTCTCTTTATTTACATGTATGAACGTAGATAATTGTAATTAGTATAGCAAATCCAAGCAGTTTTATTTGTTTAATCGCATAATTGCTTCCATATCTGCTCGCCTAGATTCCTCTTATAGCCATACTTTACACTGCAGACTTGGTCCCCAGCAAAGATATCAGAGTGTAAGTTCAAATCATTTGAGTGCTACTAAGTATTTTCTATACTGAAAATCTCTGGATCTCATCTGTTGACTGTGTGTGTGCGTGCATGCATGTGTGCATGCGTGCGTGTGTGTGTGTATATCATCAGTAAATCATAAATCAAAAAAAGAAGCATACTCTAGATTATAGAGCAGTAGAGTATATAGATATATACATACATACATACATATATATATATATATATATATATAATTTATATACTCATGTAAGAATAATATTCAACACATTTGAGTGCATACACACATGAAAAGACCTTTTACTGTAGAGCTGGTCACAGAAAAACATTTTCCATTTAGAAATGTATAAAGACACAAAATAAGCTGTGAATGCCATCAATGGATTGTAGGAGGCATGTGTTTCCATGTTGTTCCCTTTCTTCAGCTATATAAATCAAATCTGTCACTCATAGCCTGGTAAGAATGAAATTATTCATTCTTACATATGGAACATATGAAATATATGCTGATTTGTGTAAAACTTGGTCAAGCTAGAATTAAGCACATAATATCACTGGAAGAAGTGTTTAATAAGAATAATTTCATTCTTACCTGCTGTGAGTAATAGATTTGGCTTTCATACTGTACAAAGTGAAATGACAAAAAGAATCAAATCAACCTAAAATCCAATGGTGTCATTCACAGCAAATCTTGTATTTTTATACAAGTGTAAGAGTGCTGGCTCTACAGTGAAAGGTCTTCTTATGTCTGAGGGCACTTGAACATGTTGAGTATGACTTTGTACATATATTTCATGTGACATTATTTATTTAATTTATTCATTGAATAAATACTTATACACAACACAGCATGTATTAGAAAATCTAGCATAAATTCAAAGAAGTTAAATTAGTTTTTAAGCCTTTCACTGTAGAATTTTAAAGTGTTGTGAATACATTTTGTTGTTCTCTTCACACATAGAAAAATAAAGGAGATTGCCTGAACATTTTTCAGGATTTGTTAATTACTCATCAATAGACAATACCCCCATTTCTCTGATTATGTAGGAAGTTATTAGCAAATAGAGTTTTAAAACAATTACAAACTAAAAATTAGTTGCAATGTCTACACTAATTTGTATATTGTGCATTTGTCAGCAGCATGATTAAATAATTGATAAACACTAATACATCTATTAGAAAATTTAAGGTAAATTCAAAATAGTTAAACTACAAATTTTAAACCACCCAGGGAACTTTAAACAGATCTGAAATCATCTTGTTGCTCTCCGTATATGCAGAAAAATAATACACAAATTATATTCTTATTACCAATCATAATGTTGAATCATTTTTAAATTATAAAACTGTTATATGAAAATAAATATTTAGTGAAATTCTTACAGATTCATATCATACTTGTCTAGTCATAAATCTAAACAAATTCATAAATAGTCAACATACAAGAATTTTTTCCTTTTTTTTTGCATCATCCCTTGCAAGTTCACTTAGTTATATACTCCTAAAATTAGCAAGTTGTTCAGATTATAATCTCAATCCTGTAAATCAGATAACTTGTGATTCATCATAGATATAAATCTTGCATAAATGGAAGACTGAATAAGTAAATAGTTGCACACATCAAGATTTCATTTGAAATATTTTGATTTTAAGAATGCAGCATGATTTCATGATTTCATTCTCAGAGGTTAAACCTAACAAAGATGCTAAGAAAATAAATTCTTTGATTTTGACTTAATTTGAATTTCAATATCATATTGATCCAAAAATATTTTATCTTCATTTTTTTTTAATGTCATTACCATAATTACATTTTATAACTTCATAAAAAAATTATAGCATAATAAAAAAAATCAAATTTAAATAAACAATTACTGATGTACGGGCCATAACTGCTTTTATAATAAGCTTTAAATAATTTTTAATAAATATGTTTAAATTAGCAATTTTTAAAATTACTTATAAAATGTTGCCTTTTTTAATGTTAACTTTCATTGATTTTTTTTTTTCATTCTTCTTAACAAATAAATTATTAATCCTTTCTCTATTTTGTTTTATTGTTTTTCTTTATTAAACTATTTCTCTTTCAGATTATTCAGCAGTTTCCTATATATTTTGATAGCTTTAGATAACAGCAATTTTTTTTTTTAAATAAGAGGTTCAATGCCACAACCTTGTTATAATTTATATTTGGTTCCTGAGCATCGATCAATAAGAGCTAGGAAAATAGACTGCCGCTTCTCTCAAATTTCTAGGTCTACAGATATTTTCATATCAAAATAGTTGTACATTATTTACCAGGAAGCATTCACATAGAGCTACAACAGCTTGCATTTTATACCTTTGTATCCTTTTTCTTTATTTACTGAGTCATCATATCCCTTCCCTTTCCCAGAGTTTGCATGCAAGCTAAAAACTATTATATAGCTGCCACCTTTGTCATTGTTACTATTCAAAAGATAAACCAATTTAGTAAAAGGTTTCACAACATTCCCAAATATATTTGATACAAAAAAAAGAACAAATTTTCAATTTCATTTTTATTCATATTTTAATATAATGCTTTACTGCTATCATTGTTTTACAGTGAACTAAATATTTTAAATCAGAAATAGTTTGCCTACTAATAAATATTGATGACACACTGTATCATCTATTATTGAAAAGAAGAGAATAAAATTATGTTCAGTATCAGTAGGCTGATTTATCTCAAGGAAAATTAATTGCTTTTGAGATGTAAGTAGTTTATATTAATTTCCGTTGTATTTATTAAGTGATTTTTTTTCCTGGAAACCCTATTAATTGTACTAATTGTACTAGAAAACTGCATAGATGCATGTATAGAAAACTACATAGATGTTTAGCACTAATTACTTTCTTTTTATTAATAGCATTTAGAATAACATTTTATTTTATTTCATATAGAATTAGCATTGAAATATTAACCTTTTTATTACCATGTTTTAGTTGGAATGCAATGACATTGTTTCTATTAATTTTGAAAACAATGAAAAATTTAATAAAATACCTTTGTCATTATTAGGCTGATGCTTGGAACATAAATTAACATCAAAAATGTCTATAGAAGTTTCAATGTAGATTACTTTGAAACAGTAAGTTTTCATCTTTGAACGAGGGGCAGTTTCAGATTGGTTGATATTAAAAGGTTTTAACAGAAATAAAAGAATTCATTTTTTAATGAAATTTTTCAGTTCATGCTCTCAGAGCACAAATTACATCAATATTATCTAGCACTTCTAAAACAACTTATCATGATCCCTATCTTCAATCTACTTTCACTCAACATTTTTTATTGTTTCATTGAATGTGTTTTCCAACACTTCATACAAAAAATTATCAAATACATTTGCTCCTTTGCTACTTTCCATTATTACAATGTCTACTAATATTGGTTTCAAATTTTGCACAAAGCCAGCAGTTTCAGAGGTGGCGCTAAGTTGATTAAATCGACCACAGTGCTTGAGTGATACTTATTTTATCAACCCAAAAGGATGAAAGGCAAAGTTGACCCCAACATTATTCTAATCCAAAGCATAAAGACAGACAAGATGCTGCTAAGCACTTTATCAGGCATGCTAACTATTCTGCCAGCTCACCATCTTTACAGTATCTACTAATTAAAAGTTGATCAGCATGAAATCTCCCTCAAATCACACCCTATCATCTTAAAAAGAAATGCCGTTTTAAAAACTGTACTTCAAGATAGCACACTCGTGAAAGACAGGAATGGCCATGACTGAAATCATTTTGCTCAATCAAGTCTGACCTGGAATTAAACAACAGTAAATGTTTCATAACTTGTCACTATGTTAAGTATTGCAATATATTCTTTGCATAAGGCAGTGAGCTGGCGGAAACGTCAGCATGCCAGCCAAAATGCTTAGCAGTATTTCATCTGTCTTTACATTTTGAGTTCAAATTCCACTGAAGTTGGCTTTGCCTTTCATCCTTTCGGGTTGATAAATTAAGTACCAGTTGCATAATGGGGTCGATCTAATGACTACCCCCTCCCCACTCACCCAAAAATTTCAGGCCTTGTCCCTAGATTAGAAAAGAATATATTTTTTACATACTTCCTCAATGGCCCAAGCCACTTAACTATAAATGAATATCACTTGAGTTAACTATTTACAGGCAAGAGCAGGCAGCAGGACCACTAGAAAATAGATGAGTCTTCAGCAACATGTCAATGTTAATAATGATAATCTGCTCTTCATTTATGATGGGAAACTATACAAAAAAAAATGACCTAATTTTTAAGGACACAAATTAATGACAATCAAAAGTAGTCATGAGAAAATAGTCCTGCAGATATGAGCTGTATTTACAACCACCTTTATTGACTACTTAGAGGGAGATCTATAAATAGCTACTTGATCTCTAAGAAATAGCAGCCAAATTACACTCAAATTGCTATCACCCTTTTGCTACCGTACTTCTGTTTAAATATATTACCTTTGTTTTACAAAATTTTGAAAATAATGAACAGTTTAGTAAAATTACTTTGTCATAATTAAGCTGGTGTTTGGAACATAAATTAACATGCAATTCTAATGGAAGGCTTTAATTTAGATAATTTTAAAATGGAAACATTTATAATCACAGTACCAGGAGCAGTCTCAAGAGGATTTATATCAAAAGGATTAAACAAGGACACATAGATTAATCTAGTCTTAGATATATTTTGACTGAAAATAAGACAAGATGATCACAACTGAAATGCTACTAATTGCAGGTCATATTGACCAAGGCAAACCTAGGGTTAAACAGCAACAACAACAACAACAACAACAACCAACTTACATCCTTCCTATAACTGATGTAACCTGGTAATAAAAAATCCTTACACTGAACTGAGACATTCTGTCATAGTAGAATAACAATGCAACAAAAGTTGAAAGAAATATTGACACATTGAGGGAGATTCAAAACTACACTACAAGAATCGGGTTGAAACTTGAGTTATGAACATTTATATAGTTCAGTAATTTCAGCTGTGAAATTATAGAAGTGTTTCCTTGATAATTAATAAGAGAGAGAAAAAAAAGAAAAGAAAGAAAGAGAGTAGGAAAGTGATATGGTTCAATACAAACAGGAAGTAGGGAGGCTGCAT
The DNA here is from genome assembly GCF_006345805.1 of Octopus sinensis. Lineage (NCBI taxonomy): Eukaryota > Metazoa > Mollusca > Cephalopoda > Octopoda > Octopodidae > Octopus > Octopus sinensis. The sequence goes on along the minus strand of NC_042997.1, from coordinate 163,471,226 downwards.
GTGGATTTACTGAAGATATTTTAAGAAAGGTTATATATAAGGAGGATTAATAACTAAAGTAAATAGAGAAACTCTAGTTATCAATAGCATTGGTTATGTTTGTTCATCCACAAGCATTTCTATGAATACCAAGAAATTCTTTTTATTTAGCTTTATTAACCTTGACCCTATCCATAACCTCTGACTCACCCATTAACCCATTCTCTGAAAACTATAAGTATTTTTAATCAAATAATAAAATAAATCAGAATAAATTTATTGAATGCAGTTTTTTTTTTTTTTGAATGAAGTTGTTTGGCTGACAGGGTAACCCAGATCTAGCAGACCTATAATCAAAGATATTCTAGCTGATACCTAGAGGTGTCTAGTACTAAAATACTGTATCCTTGACTTATTTAACTCTTTGCCTATCCTGTGCATCATCTGTGATACACAGACATATTTCCCTGACACCCATGCTTCATATATAATACACATTCCCAATTTTTTTTCAATCACCACCCCACTGAGTAACTTAGGAATTATGAAAGTTTATATTACTCAGAACACATGAAACAAGGACTAACTTAGTCTGAAAACAAGCACAGACACTTAAAACAAACTTATGAAAGTGCTTTGGAGAGGTTAAGAGTAAAAATTGTAATAGATCTGAGGAGATTCGGTTGTCATTGAGTAACTATACAGAAGCTCCCTCAGTGGCCCATACATATAAATGTAATATGGCTGAATGAATCCTGCCCGTTCATGTAACTTAAGTTCATACCTGCTGGGACTTAGTCATGTCTCTATGCATAATACTGTTATATATACATCTGTCGATCTACTTATCAAAAATATTAGATTTGGGAATGTAACATGCAAATAAATTGATATCCCATCTAGATCGCTTGTCATTCAAGAAACTTCACTAAATCCAGTATTAAGACTGCTGCTTTGGAAGAGACACCTAACCTTCATTATCACCTCTTGAGTCTTTCTGCTTTCTTTGATCTCTAGAATATTTCCCAAAGTGTCAGATGTACTTCTCCTTCGTCACACTCCATCCTTGAGAAGTTCAGCAAAAGCAATGTTTTTACTTTTAACATGTGTAAAAACTTTCAACCTTATCAAGAGCTCCATATTCCGGAGCTCCATATTCTCTGATCTATTGGATCAAAAGTTTCCTATCAGACAACTTTGTTAAAGTGCATGCTAATAGGACTCTTTTTTTGACTTGCATTTGACTAACTCAGAACTACAAGGGGTCAGTTATTTCTCGCATACATTTCTTCCCATTCTTTCTCAATGACGCTTCTAATAACACATTCCTTGTAGATGATCTCATTTTTAAAGGACTTTGAGACTTAATCTTCTGCTCTCATAACCTAGACACATCACACCAAATTTCCTTGAACAGAGATTTATAAAATATCTTCCTGTAGGATAAAGACAATTGCTACACATCTTTTATCGTTTACTTGTTTCAGTCATTGGAGTGCAGCCATATTAGAGCACTACTCTGGAGGGTTTTAGCTGAATAATCAACCCCATTACTTTTTTGTTTAAAGTTTGGTACTTATTCCATTGATCTCTTTTTGGTCTCTTTTAGCAAGTGACTAATTTACAGGGATGTAAGCAAACCAACATTGGTTGTCAAGCAGGGGTGGGAAGTTGACAAAAACAGACACAAAGAGATACACATACTCACATAAACATATAATATACATGTAGAGAGAGAAGGGGAAGAGAGAGACACATGGGATTCCACACAGTTTCCATCTACCAAATCCATTCACAAGACATTAATTAGCCTGGGAATATAGTAGAAGACACTTGCTCAAGACACAGCACAGTAGAACTGGACACAAAACTGCATGGTTGCAAAGCAAAACTTTTAACCACACAGCAGTGCCTATAAAGGAAATATTAACAATTCAAAATTAAAATTCTCAAAGTCATTAGAAATGCTAATCCTTGCAATCTCTTATTCCACATTATGATCTCACATATATGTAATATAGCAGACATATACAAAACATGGGCAAATTTAACTATTTCTCTGTAGACTGGAAAAAAATTATGAACAGCCTGAATTGATTTTCATATCTTATTGAGCTTTCATCAGAGGCATCTACATCATTTGACCAATCCCAGAGAAGCAAGTGTTTAACTAACTAGCACTCAGTCAGTTACAATGACAAGGGTTTCAGTTCATCAAATCAATGGAACAACCTGCTCATAAAATTAAAGTGTAAGTGGCTGAGTATTCCACAGATACACATACCCTTAATGTAGTTCTCAGGAAGATTCAGCATGGCACAGAAGCATCTACATCATCTGACCAATCCCAGAGAAACAAGTGTTTAACTAGCACTCCATTGGTTACAGTGACAAGGATTCCAGTTCATCAGATCAATGGAACAGCCTGCTCATGAAATTAAAGTGTAAGTGGCTGAGCACTCCACAGATACGCATACCCTTAATTTAGTTCTCAGGGAGATTCAGCATGATACAGAATATGACAAGGCTGGCCCTTTGAAATATAGGTACTTCTTATTTTTGCCAGTTGAGTGGCTTGGAGCAACATGAAATAAAAAATCCTTGCTCAAGAACACAATGCACCACTGGAAATTGAACTCATGACCTTATGATCATTAGCCAAATACCCTAACCACTAAGTCACATGCCTTCACACTTTATTGAATATCAGCAGCCACTCAACAGTGATCCCAGTCCACACAGTATCAAGGTATGATATAATATATGTAAATCTATGTAGTAGATACAGAAGTATGGCAAATTAAACTATTTCTCCATAGAGTGGAAAAATGATAAGCAGCCTTAATTGATTTTCGACTTTTATTGGGGTTTTATCAGATGTGTCTGCATATGATATTGCTAATCTACACCAAAAGACTAGGTTTCATATTCAAGGCCAGAAAATACTTAATCCTTGATTAGTTGCAAACACCTCTACAAAAGTCGAGTACAATATCATCATCATCATTGTTCGACTGTGGTCGAGACAATGAAATTTACTATATTACGCCAGACTTCACAGTCCATCATAGCATTACGGAGGTCCTGTTGCTGGATGCCTGTATCCCTGGAGATTACATCAGAGTAGGAGAGTGTGCGCCCTCTGGTATCGTGAGCAGATGGCTTCCAGAGGAGAAGAGTAGAAATTACCTCGTTTCAGCTCTACAACAATGTCCAGCAAACTGGACTCTTCTACCTTTCACAAGAGATGATACAGGTGGTAGTTTCCCACATATTTGTACTTTGGTTGGATGAGGCTTCCACGAGAGATTTTGAGCTCTCATAAGGAGGCGAGTGTAAGTTCCATCCAACCGCCTCTCAAGCTTCTTTGATAATGTCCAGGTTTCTGAGCCATATAGTAGAATTGGTTCGAGTACAATATGCAGAAGTACTTTTTATATATCTGACACAGCACTGATTCTAAACCTACAAACGTCTTGGAACAACTAGTTGACTGGAAGAGATTCACTCATCAACATGCTACAATCAGTACAATAGATGTTATGTCTTCTCTTTGTTGTCATTGTCATCAGCACTGCCACTGCTGCTGCTGCCATCACCACCACAACAACACTCTTTGCCAGTTGAATGCCTTGCCACTCAAGCCCACCTAACACCCATCTCTACTGAGAAGTCTCCTCACAGATTCCTCACTGAAAACTTTCTCTCAATACTTCTTTCTCAAACTTGTATCCTATTCCTTCTTTAAATACATTCTCCCCTTCCTCCCCCACACACACACACAGATGCTCAAATTAAACATCATTTCCATCAATCTCACTATTATAGGAGTTGCTTGCAAAGGTGATAGGTACCACCCCTCCTCTTCTGACAAACTATTAAAAATGCATTATCTATCTTTGTATATAAAACCATTTGGTGATATTTGAGATAAATATGTTTCTTTATTAGTCACACATGGCTGAACACAGGCAGGACAAATTACAAAGTAGAGCTTTTCTTTTTGGGGAGAAAAAAAAAAGTTGGGTAGGTTTTTGATCAAAAGGGATCATAAAGAGGAAAGAAAAAAAAACGATCAATAGGGATCGTGTATCACAGAAGTGTCATGATGTAAAGTGTAAAGGGGGAAGTGGATAAGGTTTATCCATTGAAAGAAAAGCCAATGGAAAAGACCACGGTAACCTCAGTCAATAATGTCACATGTTAACACATTTATTTGCAAGTAAGTAACTCTATTTTAAATTTTTCCGGGTTCATAGGATCATGCTCAAGGTGGCTTTGTCATTCATACATGCCATCCTTGCTACATTCACCCATCTTTTTTTGAAACATTCGCTAGACAAAACTTTGCAATGAAGTCTTTGTCTCTTAGTGTGGGATATAATATCAGGAATTGAAGAAAACACCAACTCACATCAATGAGAGATAGAAAAAGAAGCGTAATGGATATAACTGTTTTAGCTACTGAAAGATATTCTTCTGTAATAAAAATCCAATCTGATATAAAAACAAAAAGGGTAAGAATTGTTAAAGATTCTCATTAAAAAAGTAATAAAATTAGATATATACCACTTAGAAATGAGGATATGGACTTTAAATCAATAAAGTGCAAACTCAGGCATTCATGTAGCTATATTTTCCAGAATATGCTCATGGTTTGAAGAATATAGGCATACTTATTGTAAGGTAATTTCAGGATAACTTTTAAAAATCTCCAACTATGATAATAACATTTTATTAAAAAAATTTTTTTTAATTAGTCACAGCATTCTGGTCTCTAAATTAAATATTGTTTTTTTTAGAAATGAAAGACAAAATTATGTGACTTAACTGTATATAATATTCTATAATGTTATTTAGAAAATATCATTCCAGCCAAAATTTTTTAGAGCTTATTGATATGATATCTGTAATGTGTAGTCAGAGCAGATAGCAACTGAAAAGAAGTTATATTTAGTTTTGAAACAAGTTTTTCTCTCGATAAATGATGAATGTAGAATATTTCAACTTTATGGGAAGACTATGACAAGGAAAATATTTATGTGGTGTTAGATATTCCATAAAATACATTGGGAAGTGAACATTCCTATAAATGTGTTCATTGGTAACAAGATAGGTGCAAACTATTAACCAATAATTTATTTCAATTTACAAAGAAGTTTAATTTCAGGACACTTGAATTCTAACAAGGAAATTACCACAACACACTCCCTTATATTATATATATATATATCCATAATGTGTATGTGTGTGTATACATACATACACACATACATACATACATACATACATACATACATACATACATACATACATACATACATACATGCGTTCATACATACATACATATATACATACATACATACATACATACAGTGATCCACAATGCTACCTCAGGTTACAAAATATCATACATACATGAGTTGTAAATTTACCAATTTACCATTACATATGTATGTATGTATGTATGTATGTATGTATGTATGTATGTATGTGTACATGTGTATATGTGTGCATGTGTATGTATGTATATATATATATATATATATAATTTAAAAATAGGATAAAATCTTCATAAGAATTTATCAAGTAGTCAACGTGAAAAACCTCATAAGAGAAAAAATCCACCAATTTTTTCACTTAAATATATTTATTTATTATATAGAGGGCATTATTACACATAAATGCCACACAATAGGAGGGACTCTTAAAGTCAAAACTATTAAAATAAACAAACATATATATATATATATATATATATATATATATATATATATATATATATATATATATATATATATATTATATATATATATATACATACATATATTTACATACATACACATACAATTGCTTGGAAGTTAATTCCAATTTATTTCACAGATAATTTTATATGATATTTATTAGGATTCTTACTTTCAAAAATTACAATTTTCAAATAGTATGTAGCCCAAATGAAAAAAAAAATAGTTTCATGCAGTCCTGAAAACTAACTTGTAACCCAATCTGGCAATCCTGCTTGAACTAATGAAAATGTATCACTGTAACCTTCCCAATCCCATATTTGAACCTCGCTGACAATTTGAATTCAAGGAGAAAATATCATAGATTTGTAATTGAATTTTTGGCTTTCATAGTTTTACACATAAATGTGACATTATACATATAAACTGTGATGTCATTATATACAAGTCATATATATATAAATAAGTCATGTAAATAAACAACTTGTTTAATTGTTGTAACTATTCATTATTATAGCATTTAAATGCGATACATTTTCCCTGTGGCTTTCTTTCTGTGACATTTCTTTCCTGTCTTTATTTCTGTTCACCAAAAATTTATGCGCAATTTCGAAGATTAAATTGAAAGGAAGGGAGTTTTAAACAATTTCTGGATTTAAAAATATTTGTGATTAATATGCCTGAGAAGAAATGTGAAATTTATTATTGTCGTTAAAAAAAAATGAATAAATCTTGTTACTGGAGTAATACCAACTACAAATTTAATTTCTCAATTTTCTTTTGATATAAAAAATCTTAATGTGTGTGTGTGTGTGTGTGTGTATGTGTGTGTGTGTGTATGTGTATGTGTGTGTATACATAGATGTATATTTATACACACAGTATATGCATATATCAAGTCATCCCATAAATAATGCAGTTTTTACAATTGCATAAACTAAAGTCGAAGGAAGATGGGATAAACTACCTGCATCAACTTGCTATAATAGGAGGTAGTAATTTTACCTTGTCCTTATTCTTAGTGCCTGTTTTGAAGAGTGCAGTTTGATTTTAATAGTTATTTTTTTCAAAGCTGTAGTGGAAGTAGCAAAGGAGCATATTTGGCATATTTTGCTTTATGAGTTCAATAAAGGCAACAACGCAATGGAAAGTGCAAGGTATGCAGTATATGGGTATCAGATAATAAGTGTTAGCCAATGTCATGTGGTTCCAGAAATTCCGAGCCGGAAACTACAGCCTAGAAGATGAGCCTCATCCTGAAAGATCTGTAAAGCTTGATGAGGATGTCCTGCAAACCCTGCTGGAACAAAATCCCATTGCAACTGTTGAGGAACTAGCAGAGAAGCTTGGATTTGGTCATTCAACCATACATCAACACCTGTGTGCCATCAGGAAAGTCAGCAAATTAGGTCAATGGATTCCTCACAAACTTTCCAAGTCTAATCGTGCACAGAAAGTGAATGTGTGCTCTTCTTTGCTGTCACCTTTTTTGGACTGAATAGTGACTGGTGATGAGAAATGGGTTCTCTATAAAAATGTCAAGCACCAAAAACAGTGGGTAGGGAAAGGAGAAACACTGGCACCCCAGGCTAAAGAAGGTCTTCACCCATGGAAGGTATTGTTATCTATTTGGTAGGATATGAAAGGTTTAGTCCACTTTGAACTTTTAAACCAAAACCAAACAATAACAAAGGAGATCTGCTGCGAGCAGCTTGAGCGGATTAAGTCAGTGCTGGAAGTAAAAATGACCATCTTTGGTTTCAAGACGAAAGGTGTTCTTCCAACAGGATAATGTTCAGC
>NC_042997.1:163233703-163458703 GCF_006345805.1 Octopus sinensis | reverse complement strand
GCATATGCGAGGGAAAATGGTGAACTAAGCAAGATGTTGTATGATGGTGATGATGAGGAGGAGGGTGAGGTGGTGGTAGTGGTGGATATAGTGGTTGTTATTGTTGTTGTTGTTATTGCAGCAGAGATGTTTTTCCTTAAATGACTACTGAAGGTGTATTATGCAGATAAAGTGCCAAATGACAAAGTCTTTTGTTGAGCAGAGACCATCAGAAAACTTCTTGATAACATAAGGAGACATTACAAGGTCATGTCTATTGGACATCATATGAAAAGAAAATACCTAGAGCACTTAATGACAAACAGAAAATTGAAATGATGGAGAAACCAGGAAAGACTGAGAAAGTAGATACTCGATGGCCTTACCAGCTGGATACAGATACACCAAACCAATAACATACAGAGCTGTATGTGGGACAGAAAAGGGTGGATGTTTATGATAGCTGATACCTGTAGGTGTATCACATGAAGAAGATGAATGTTTTCCTTCTTCAAAAGGCATTATTATTAGTTGGTTCTAGGTACTGAGCAGGTAGAATTGTTAGTAGGCTAGACAAAATGCTTAATAGCATTTCTTCTGGCTTTACATTCAGATTTCAAATTTTACCAAGGCTCACTTTGCCTTTCATCCTTTTAGGCTCAATAAAATAAGTACCAGTTGAACACCAGGGTCGATGCAATCAGCTTACATCTTCCCCCAAAATTTCAGCCTTGTGCCTATAGGAGCAAGAGTAATTATTTGGTTCTATATTGCAACTACTGCCTATATGTTATTGGTGTTGCGGACTAACCTTAGGTAAGCTTGGATCAAGCAGGCATGATTGAAGGCACTTGAGCTATGATCAACTCATTCAAGACCATATTATCTAATTGTAATTTCCCCATTTTTATTATGTTAATTGTTGTGTTGATGGTTATGTGGAAAAAGTTACATTGATAAGCAAATATGGTTATGATTTCTGACTTAGATATAAGGTCACGAATTTGTAAAGGAGTGGGTAGGTGGTATATTTGATTGCATCAACTCCAGGTATATAGATATCTTTATCAATCTCAAATGAAACCAGGCAGGAACTAAAATTAAAATCTAGATAGATGAGGCAATATACTGCAATTTATTTGTGGATCTGTTGTGAGATCATCATTTGCACTTTTCTAGTTCTACTTAACTCATGCAAAAGCCTATATTTAATCAATAAAGCAATTGTTGAACAAAGATGAGATAAGCTACAATGATAATAGCTATACAAATTTATGTTACAAAATCTATAAGACTTTATATAGCAAGGTGTAGGTGTCTGTCAACAATCCACTATGAAAGAGAGAGAGATGTGTGTAAGTGTGTGTGCAAACTGATAAGAATAACACCTGTGCTTTAAAGAGTACATCAAAAAGAGCTAAGAAAGGAGTCTATATGTGTTCACTGTAATGTTAGTCTTAAAAAAGAAACATACACTGGATAACAGAAAGAAAGCTACTGTGTGCACCACACCTGAAAAAAGACAGCATAGTCATAACTGAAATGCCTTTGATCACAGGTCTCCCTGATCTAAGCTGAGTAGGGGGCTAAACAACAAAAGCAAAATAATACTGCTAAAATTAAAAATTGGTATAACTTATGCAAACAATCTGAGTAAAAATTAATGATTATATCATATGAAAGATATAGTATGCATCTACACCGTGCATAAATATGTTAAGATGTGGATGCAAACATTATTACAAAGTTTGCTTTGCAACAATGAAGTCCTGGCTTTGATCCTACTATATAGCATTTTGTACAAGTGTACTGACCATAGAATCAACTTGACCCAAAGTGATTGAATTTTGAACAGATGGAAATTCTATAGAAGCCCATCAGATAAACTATCATGCTTTGTCATACAGACGCCGGTTTCTACCAGAGAATTACAAAGTGGGTAACTGCAAAATAGTCAATTACTTCACATGCCTTAAAATCAATGCGTAAGTTGTCCAGTTAATCAAGCAACTGGATGCTCATATGTTGAAATAAACTTGGGGCTATCATTATCAATGTGTAAAATAAACTTAAGGCAGCAAGCTGACAGGATCATTAACATGCCAGATAAAATGCTAAGCAGCATTTCATCTGTGTTTATTGCTCTGGGTTCAAATCCCACTGGGTCAACTTTGCCTTTCATTCCTTTCAGGATCGATAAAATAAGTACCAGTTGAACACTGGGATCAATATAATCGACTTATCACCTCTTCTGAAACTGCTGGCCTTGTGCCAAACTTTGAAAACAATATGTAAAATAAATTTAAATAAGCTTACTGAAATATCATTTATCTTACCGTTTACTTCTCTCAGACACTGAACTGCAGCTACGCTGGGTTATTGCCTTGAAGGGCTTAGTCAAACAAATTGAACCAAGTACTTTTTTTAAAAAACTAGAACTAATTCTGTCAACTCCTTTTGCTAAACCACTAAGTTGAGGGGAAATAAAATATACCTACACCAGTTGTTACATGGTGGTGAAGGGGTGGGGGAACAGATATAAATACAAACACACTAATTGGATCCCAATTAGTTTGAATGATGAGTATTACAGTTGTTCACTCAATAGAACAGCCTGCTGATTTAATCATGGTATAAGTGGCTGAGTATTCCACAGATATTTGTACTGTTAAAATAATCCTAAGGCAGAATCAGTATGACTAGTGTGTGACAATACTGACAATTAAAATTACAGGTACAAACCATCATACCAGCCTCCACCTGCCCAATTTCTATTCCAAGGTTTGGATTGACCCAAGGCTATGGTGAAAGGCACTTGACCAAGATGTCATGCAGTATGATTGAACCAGAGACCTCATGATTGTGAAGTGAATTTAACTTAACCATGCATTCATCCATTAAAACATGCATCAACTATTTCATCATCATCATCAGTTGACGTTCGTTTTCCATGCTGGCATGGGTTAGTCTGATTAGCTAGAGCTAGTAAACCAGAGCTGCACCAGACTCCAGTCTGTTTTGGCTTGGTTTCTACAAATGAATGCACTTCTTAATTCCAACCACTCTAGAAAGTATACTGAGTGTCATTTATGTGTCACCGGCATAGGTGCCTTTTACATGTCACCAAAATGGGTGCTTTTTATGTGTCATCAGCATAGGTGCTTTTTACCTGTCATCAGTACTGGCCACAACAACGATTTCACTTGGCTTGACATGTCCTCTCAAACGTAGCAAATTGCCAGGAGACTCTGCACTTGTCATCGCCTCCATGAGACTCAACAACCAAGGACCATATTTCACTACCCCATCCCAGGACTTTCTGGGTTTACCTCTTCCACAGGTTGCCTTCAAAATTACAGATCAGCACTTCTATACACAGCTGTCCTCGTCCATACATATCACCAAAAAATAAAATAAAATAAAATGATTACATCAATTGAATCAGCTATGGCTTTCTCACTGCTACATAAAAGGCCTCTCTATAACATTTCCCCAATTTCTATGAAATTCATCAAATTCATTCCACTATCATGTTTATTGTTGTATCACTCTTTCTTTTGCAATCTTTTAGAATTCCTTTGTTGCCATTCTTCCTTTGGTTGTGTCCAGCCCAATTCCATGTCAACAATTTTTATACATTTCACAATGTCATTTAGTTCTTTGCTTGTTCGCAGATGAATAACATTGATAAATTTGATCAGGCTGATAATATTTTATGATTTCCTGTTCAACATTAGCTTTATGCCTTATCAAAAGAAACCAATATCAGAATGGATCATTTTATCATATATATATATATATATGTGTGTGTGTATGTGATTGTTGATGTGATCTTTCATCAAACAGACATATGGATTCAGAGATCCATTACTTCAGATGTATACACTTGTGCTTATTGTGTTTTTGTGTTCAAAAACATGTGCTTCTTAAGTGCTCACAGAGTGTTTATACATCATTTTTGCTTTCTTTACTGTGTTTTCTATGTATGCTATGAATATAATAGAAAGTTTCTGGTACCTTTTATCTTGTGTGTGTGTGTGTGCAAGTGAGCACACACATGCATGCGTGTGTGCAGTGTTTATGCTATTTGGTATGCTGATTGGTTGGGGTTATTTTTTACTTCTTTGTTCTTTTTCTGGTTTTGTTGGTAATAAGAAAGAGATCACGAATTTGGTAGTTGCTAATTTTAGTCCATTTGCTTGGAGCCAGATGTCTGTGTGGTTAATTTGAGGTTGGAGTAGTTTGTGCAGCTATGTCTAAAAAAAAATGATGTGTGAATTCAAAGGCAATAGTAATGTCAATTGCACATGAGGCTGTGTAAACGTTTGTGGGTAGAGGAAGGACGTATAAAGATTTTGTAGGTATAATTTAGAAAGAATGGGTGATATTCAGTTCTGAAAATACAGATTTAAGATTAAAAGTGTTATGTGTTCTATGTAGACTTGATGACCTGAGAAACAGTTCACTTATCATGTTTTGTAATGTTATTCCTGGAGGTGGGGAAAGGTGTCATTGATGCCGATGATAATGGTAGTTAAACTAGCTCACATATGGAATCAATAGATCATGTATTCTTTGTGTGAGGTTTGAGTAATGTGATACTTGAGTATAGCAGTGTGAATTCATTCTGAGAGATAAAAAAAGAAACATATGACTTGACAATGTTAAGGATGTGTTACCTAAGGAATTTAGACGTGGAAGAGATGGCGACAGGCCTGTGAAGTGCTGATTTAGCTTGATCTATGTTAAGTTCAGGAATTGTTAGGTAGTAAGAAACTCTAAAGAGAAGTGAACAGCAGAAGGTCTTCAGAGAAGAAGCTGTACCCATGTAAGCCCTTAATTCCTTGCATCCTAAGTGTGCTGGGCTACATTCAAGCCATGACTCCTAGATACCTCTTGGTCGCCACTTTCTGTGCTACTGTTTGCATTGCAACCTTCCTAGAATTATACCCACTTTTTAAGATTCTGGAGATATTCAATAGCAGTATGAGTAGCTGGCAGGCCTAAGTGTATGACTGCAATTTTTCTGAAGTCAGGGGCTTTTACATTTTTGGAAATTTCTATTGCTTTCTCTGATACTGGTAAAAGGAAAGATCCAAGATTACGGTCTGAGTAAAAGATACATTGTATTCTCTCTCTCTCTCTCTCTCAGACACACATACTGCTCTCTCACCCCCTCTCTTTTTCCCTACTCCCTCTCTCTGTCACTTTGTAAGGGAAGTGACTTTGAAAAGGTATTCAATAATTGAATTTGTTTGCTGTTACTGTGTGACAATTGTCATGAATATCCGACTCTTAAGTAATATATGTAAAAATATCATAGTACTATCAATTAGTACAAAATTCAATGAATGTGGAAGGCTGTTTCCATTGATATGCATATTAGACAACTCACTGTTGCTCATGCATATACATATCCACCTGTACCTGCCACTTACAATATAAAATTGTGTTTACTGTAATTCTTGTTTCTTTTATCAAATATTTGTTTCAGTCACTACCTTGATGAGTACAATTGAATACATTAACCTCAGTACATATTTTTAAAGTCTGGTATAACTCTATCAATCTCTTGTGCTGAACAATTACATTATGGGGATGCAAACAAACTAACACCGATTGTCAAGCAGTAGTGAGGTACAAACACCAATGCATACACATACATGTGTGTGTGTGTGTGTGTGTGTGTGTGTGCGTGTGTGTGTACGTAGATGTATATGCACTAGTGGTTGTAAAGGGCATCCAGTACACTCTGTAAAGTGTTGGTGTTAGGAAGGGCATTCAGCCATAGAAACCATGCCAAAATAGACAATAAAGCCTAAAGTAGTCCCTGCACTCACCAGCTCCCATCGAACTGTCAAAATGTATGCCAGCATGGAGAACAGACATTAAATGATGATATCTATCTATCTATATATATATATATATCACCGTGATCGCCATGACCGACCAGGCTATCAGATGTTGCTACACATCGCTGGTCACAATGCGCTTCACATTGTTTTAGCCTTCACATGACGCCACCCCACTGTCTAAGCGAGCAGGCCAACAGAAGAAAGAGTGAGAGAAAGTTGTGGTGAAAGAGTGCAGCAGGAACCACCACCACCCCCTGCCAGAGCCTCGTGGAGCTTTAGGTGTTTCCGCTCAATAAACACTCACAACGCCCGGTCTGGGAATTGAAACTGCGATCCTACGACCACAAGTCCGCTGCCCTAACCACTGAGCCATTCCACCTCCACATATATGTATACATACATACGTGCGTACACAGGCACACACACACACACATACAACAGGCTTCCACATACTTGCTGTCCAAATTCTCTAATAAAGCATTGGTTAGCTCAAAGTCGTAACAGAAGACATTTGCCCAAGGTGCTGCACAATGGGATTGAACTTGAAACCACATGGTTGTAAAGTGAGCTTCTTAACCACACAGCTGTAGTTGCACTTATAGGCAGCCATGCTTATGCCACTTTTTTCTTTAAATAGTGATGAGCTCCCTGATAAAATACAATGAGTGACATCATTTCTAACTGGAGCTGAGTGTGGTTGTTGCATAACTTGAAATTATTGTGACATATTAATTAAGCAAGTGTGGTCATTAGTTATTGATGTTGCTAATTACTTTCTCAAAAGTGTACTGTTTGCTTGGCTTAGACACAATAAAATTACCAGTTTTCTATCTTTCTATAGTTTTTCTTTGTTATTTCCTTGTTCAGTTTCTTTATATTGCATTGTGGTATAAGTTCTGGAGATGATGTTTCTACACTAATTGTTTTGAATTGTATTATGTATTGCAGTATTTGTGGTGTTATTGAATTCTGACATCTGTCTACTAGTCAAAGTGGTTCCACTAGTAATTTTGAAAGTGCTTGTTGTTGTTATTTTGCTGCTAGATTATCTCTGGTCATCTACTATTTTGCATATCAAAAACTACATTGTTCAATATATCCTTCCTTTCTTTTATATGAATATAGGATGTGATTCAAGGGTGATTTCTAGGAAGCCAAGCAACTGCATAGAGGCTCCATCATTGACTTATTCATTGATGTTAGCATTGTGGTGGTGATGATGATGATGGTGATGACAATGATGGTGGCGGTGGCGGTGGTGGTGATGATGAAGATGGCAAGTGAAACAAAGGAAAATCTGGAAAATCATGTTTGTATTTTATAATGTTGGTATTTCTGCTATTATCATTATATTATGTGCAGTAAGTCCATTGTTGAAGCTCCAGATATTAACAGAAATACAACAGGGGTACCCCCTGCACCAACCACTGTTCCTAATCTTTAATTTCCAGAACATTGATCCTCAAGAATCTTCTCTCTACTCATGTGTTTCTTGGAATCGATCTTACCAGTCCCAGAGGGCCTGTAAGCATCATGAGCTCTACCCCTTCCTCCAGACTCTAATATCCAATATCCAGGGATTCATCATTCCTGAAGAATGAACCCCCTGCCTCCTGGACTCCTTCCACCACTGTCTGTCTCTAGCCAGTCATGGCTGTGTAGTCCCCAGGTAGCAGGTGACAACATCTCGCCATGTCTTTGGTCAGTCTCTTGCTCTTGTCCATTGTCTTGGTGTCCATTCCATCATATTGATTGTCCATCTGTAGTCCATAATGCTTAAGTCATACAATGTGGACAACTATTTGTTGTCCTTCACTTGCACCATGTAGCCAGCCCATCTTTATTTGTTCCCCTTGATAGTAAATAAAAAAAAATACCTACAGTCTTCTATGTTATACTTTGTCGTGATTAGAGTTATGATTAACCCTTTCGTTACCAACCAGGCTGAAACTGGCTCTGGCTCTGGGTACAAATGTCTTGTTTTCAAAAGTTTTGAACTAAAATCTCCCACCAAACCTTAGTCACAATTTATGTTTCTAACACTGGCTTAATGATAACTAAGTTACTTTATTAAATTCTTTGTTATATTTAAAATTAATTGAAAAAAGCACAGAGCATTTCAAAATAAATACAGTAATGAAAGGGTTAAGAAAGTGTTTTTTGTTTTCCATGTGTGTGTGCTGAAGTGTTCTTTCTCATTGACATACTTATTACCTGTTTATTGCTGATTAATCACCTTCAAATTCTTCCTCCTCACCCCTGTTCAATGTTGATTTGCATTTACGCATTTTTATGTCAACATTCTATTATTGGCTCAACATTTAAACAATGAATAACCTATTTTTTTAACTGGTATGTTGTTTTTCAGATTAAATTTTATAATATACATTTTTTCCTTTAATGATGGTGAGGAATAAGTCGAAAGGGTTTTGGTTGCAAATTCTAGCAGACCGGGTGATAAACTTATAGTTAGCTCATTAACTTAGAACATTTTTTTTTTAATTTTTGATTTGAAATATCAATATGAATTAGAGATAAATAGTCAGGTTTAAACAAAATCACATTTAGCGATGTCCTGGGGTCCCTGTATAGAAGGATCCTTCACAAATACAAGCAATTCAAACATTTTTGCTAGGAATTAAATGAAAGATACCAACAGAATTCTTTGCCCAGGGTTGACTTCAAGCCTTGGCCTTACTAGAAAATAAGAAATATCTTTAATCACTGTAAAGCAATAACCTGTAAATATTTCCCTTCATTTGCATCTGTTATTTATTTATTTTTCCTTTATGAGTCAGTCAGGGCCTGTGCGACTGGTGGGATGGACGGAGGAGCTAAACTCTGTCTGGAGACCTGACCTGAATGCTAACAATAGATTTAACTGATATGTGGTAGTGGAGACTCTTTAATCCTAGCAGGTAACTTCTCTAGTGCTGATGGCATGATAAAATGCATGTATTCCATGTTGTAAAGTGACTGACAATAGGAAAGGCATCCATCAACAAAACAGAAACCGATACCAAAATATCACTATATGCATAATGAAGATTGGTGATTTTGTCTATTGTTATGTATGTCAAATGATGATACACAGGTATCGAAATTTTGTATGTGAACGCAGCCATCCACCAAAGCCAGTAGGAGAGAACAGCAATGACACAACAAATTAATTTTTGTAATAAAATGTCACCTATGGTGGAAAATTAAATTTCAACTCATAGAACTGATATTTATCATAGATTTTTTTAAGAGATTAAGCTGAATGGAGGAGTCTTTTTCATTGGGGTAATACATTACACTAGTGTGCATTAACTTTCAATAAGATTGTTTTCCAACCTTAATCAAATAGACCTTAAGAGATGATATCTTTATCCAAGGACACAATGGCTTATAAATGTATGGACCATATGTCAAATTCCTACAGTTTTCTCCTGTACCAGTGATTCTTATCATAAGTGATAATTCTTTCGACTTTCTACTATAGGTACAAGGCCTGAAATTTTGGGAGGAGGGTCTAGTTGATTACATCAACCCCAGTGCAGAACAAGCACTTATTTTATCAAACTTGAAAGGATGAAAGGCAAAGTAGGCCTCAGTAGAACTGGAACTTATAACATAAAGACAAACAAAATTCCCTAGGCATTTTGCCCAGCATGTTAACACTTCTGCCAGTACACCACTTGCAGGTACTGTGATCTCAGAAGAGAGTAACAAATGTCAAGGGGGAGAAGTAGACACTGTATGAGAGAAGTGGGCACTGGATGTTTAGAGGGATTATGATTTTCATTATAAAATATCTAAACCAGATACAGTATTTACGTTAAAAACAAATCTATAGAGAATACAACATTGGGTTATCAGTGACTGATGATGATGCGCCAAAGTGAAATATAATTTCATTATATAGGTCCTCATTTTCTTTAATAATTTTTGGACAAATTTAACACAGGGAAAACTGGTCCATGCAAAACTTTAAATGGAGGCACATACTGGACAGAATTTTGAAAAAAAAACAGATAATAAACTTCTGTGCAAAATTGGCTTCAGTTTCATTTAAATTGATTTGAATCTGTGCTGTTGTTTTTTTTTCTTCTTCTTCTTCAAAACATGGTGAGAAGGCATCTGTGAAATGCCATTCTGTGAAAGGGTAGTGAGTTAAAAACAAAAAAGTTGAGAACCACTGCATTATACCAAGTGTACCAGAAATATTAAGCCTCTATAAAATACTTTGTGTACTCACACCCTACAAAATGCCATCAAACCTAGAGTATACGTTTACATTCAAGTTACACCAACAACTATTTTAAACTTACTTTTATTTTTATATATATTTATTTTTTTCTGTACTTGGTCATAGTGACACTGTTTTTGAAGATGGTGTTGGCAGCAGAGAGAATTTATTGAAAATCAAAACAGCCACAAGGAAGATGATCTGTTTATTTGCGTCAAAGATTTCAACGGAATTTCTGCCCTCGTTTAGCTTACTTATAGACAAAGTAACTGCAATTAGAAATATGCACAATTTATTACTCATAGAAACACAAGTTATTTTTAACTAGTATTCTCAAGTCATTATAGTACCTGTTGGAAGAAATATTCTCCAAAGCTTACTAAACAGCTGCCTAGATCTATAACATTGTTTGAAAGAAGCTAATTTTCATAACAAATGCGTCTGTTACAGAATATATTTAGCAAAGTGTTGAAAGGTGAGTAAGAAGGTAGTAAGAAGCTCTAGCTGAATGCAGTGTAGAAATGTAATAGACAACAAAACTGGCAAACTGCTTTGTGGAAACTGATCAACTCTTCAACTCTGTAAAGGCACATAACATTAAAGCAGTTTCCAGAAACATTATACTAAACTAACAGGTTAGCTAAATCCTGAATTTTGAGAAATACCATTTCAAAGTGTCAAGAAAACACAGAACAGAGAAATGTCAGAATAATATAAATATCTAGATGATTAAAAAAGAAATACAATGTAGATATAATCCAGCATGAAAGTTAATCAATTTATATTGTGTGTGTGTGTTTGTGTGTATGTGTGTGTGTGTGTGTGTGTGTGTGTGTGTGTGTGTGTGTGTGTGTGTGATCTTTGTGATACATGCTTTTACTTGGCATTTGATGCACTGGAAATAGTAGTTAGATCTCCTTTAAATCATTTGTGACTATTTTAATACAAGGAGCACACTTTAGAAAATTTAGTCCAAAATTTTCCCTAAAAAGATGGTATGGTCACAGACAGAATGCATTTTGATCAGGGTTGACCTAGGGTCAAACAACAATAACAAGAAGTCTTAAATGATTAAAACAATCATATCAAATATATAATTTTGTACAGAAAAAAAAAACTGAACGAATGAGCATGAACTTAGTCAAAATATTTTCATGTTTTAGGCTGCTTTCCAAATGTCAGTATTTTTTTTCTAATTTTAAAGATAATTTCCTTGAGATATATTTTTGTTTTGGCTCTTTAACTAAAATTAATTTATTTTTAATTTTGATCATTTATTTCTAATTTTACTCCTTGTCTCCATACACACACGCATGTGCATGCACAAATACCATTACATCATCATCATCATCATCGTTTAACGTCCACTTCCCATGCTAGCATGGGTTGGACGATTTTGACTGAGGGCTGGCAAACCAGACAGCTGCACCAGGCTCCAGTCTTGATCTGGCAGAGTTTCTACAGCTGGATGAAACTCTTTCATGATTTTAATTATCTCTGACTATATAGATTTAATAATAAAAACAAAGCATGTTCTCCACATGTAGCTAGAAATGGAATGAATACATACTCCATGAAGTACAAATAGTGTGAACAAAGACCTAGTTATGCAAGCAGCATTCTGTACAATCTAGTGTAAATTTTAATAAAATAGTGTTCTTGGTGAAGACACCAAGAATTACAGGTCAACAAAGGAGCTTGTAAGAATTCACTTGAACTTCTAGAAATAACAACCAAATTACCATCTTAAAATATGGTCCTATTCACACTCATCATTATCATGATCCTCATCATCATCATCATTTAATGTTCGTTTTCTATGCTGGCATGAGTTAGGAATTTGACTGGAGCTGGCAAACCAGAGAGCTGCACTAGTCTCCAATCATCTGTTTTAACTTAGTTTATATGGTTGGATGCTCTTCCTAATGCCAATCATTTTACAGAGTGTACTTGGTGTCTTTTATGTGTCACCAGCACAGGGGTCTTGTACATGTCACTAGCATACGTGCCTTATACATGTCACCAGTACAGGTTACAACCACAATTTCACTTAGTTTGACATTCTCAAGCACAGCAAATTATCAGAAGTCTCAGTCACTTGTCATCACCTCTGTGAGACTCAACATCCAAAGATCATATTTTACCACTTCATTCCACATCTTTCACAGGTTCCCTCCACAATTAGAGATCAGGACTTCTTTATGCGGCTGTCTTTGTCCATATGCATCACATGACCATATCAATGCAATCTTCTCTCTTGCACTCATCTACTGCCTCTGATATCCAATTGTTCTCTTAGAACACTTACACTAAGTTTTAAAATAAAATGGGATGATCATAGCCAATGTTCCTTGAATATACGTCTGCCTAATTGGAACTGTCCCAGAGCTAAATCAACATAGTAATAACAGCACCAAGTATTATAAAATTTCATAATGAAGTATCCACAGCTTTTATTCTTTGACTTGTTTCAATCACTGAACTGCAGCTATGCTAGAGTAACCACATTAGAGGGTTTTAGTTGATCAATTTTCATTTTTCTAACTGCTAAGTTACAAAAGCATACACAAACCAACACCAACTGTCAAACAGAATAGATAAACACAAAACAAAAATGCATGCACACATGTATGCATACATATATGTGAGAGAGAGAGAGAGAGAGAGTGTGTGTGTGTGTGTGTGTATACACATATGAAACTGCAGACGCCCAACCTCCTGTCCTTTAGATAATGACTGTCTCACAAAAATCATTGTTTATAAATGTACAGTATCAACTGCCAACTGTAGCTACATATATACCCTGAACAACGCTAATAGCTTTCTGTGAATCGATTTTTTATAAAACTTTTCCCAGCTGGTTTGCACATTATGGCAACACCATTATTATGTTTTCATTATTCTGTGTAATGTCCTTTCTTTTTTATTTCAGATTCTTTGGTTTTTGGGTGAACCACGCTAATAGCTTCTGAATGAAAAATAGCCCATCTAGACATTTTTTTTTTCCAGAAAATAATGGGTAATGATACATATTAAACATACATTGTGTATATATTAGTTTAGCTTTAACTTCCCCATTCTTATAAACATCAAGTAATTATTTAACTCACTTTGTGACTGTGAGTGCACCAAACCACATGTGTGCATATGTTTACATATTTGCAGATGCTTGTATGAGTGAGTGTGCACATGCCATGCAACTTGTGCTAGGACATTTATACATCCATATCTGTTAATGATTATTTTTGATACTTTTCTCACTGTATTGTGTACTTGTTTCTTTTTTTGCATCTGTGATTTTATTTTTAATCTTCTATATAAATGAGGATATTTCCTTTGTTTTGCTCCTTTTCTTTCTACGAAATGAGGAGATACATTGTAAAACTGTTATTTTAATGATTTGTATCTATTTATCACCCAATGAGACAGATCTGCACCGCTGGATGCTCCTGAACCAGTCGTTAAGTGGCCTACCCATAAGGGATCAATGCTAGATGTGTCAAAACAATTGTTGTGATTAATAATAAATACTCTCATATATTCCATTTTTCATCTTTCATTTACCATATATATATATATATATATATATATATATATATATATATATATATATATATATATATATATATATAATGATAAATATCAAAGTGAGTTATATACAGTAGCGGTAACACATCGTGACGTATTTTTGCCATTTCAATATGGCTAACCCCTAAGGGTGGATGCTACTGTAGTTTTTAGCCCCAGGAGGACACACTCTTCCAGCTGGCCATAGACAGGACACAGAAAGTGTGTCTATGGCCAGCTGGAGGAGTGTGTCCTCCTGGGCTAAAAACTACAGTAGCATCCACCCTTAGGGGTTAGCCATATTGAAATGGCAAAAATACGTCACACTATATATATATATATATATATATATATATATATATATACATATATATATATATATTATATATATAATTTTCAATAATAAAGAATAATAAAGGGTGAAATTAATTAATTTGGAATAATCATTAATTTCACCAAGTAGAGTTCGGCATGTAAAAGCCCCATTCAAGGAAGGTTTAAGTAAGGGTTTAGCAACGATTTGCCTCACCACACACCGAATTTAGAAATAGCAGTCAAAGAGTTTTGGCTGACAATCATTCTGTCGTCATTTCTTTCTCTTTTGCCTGCGTTGTTTGCTTTTTAAGTGCTGTGGTTTTACTGGGATCTCCCTTTTAAGTAGAAAGAATAGCCAAAACTCTTTGACTGCTATTTCTAAATTCGGTGTGTGGTGAGGCAAATCGTTGCTAAACCCTTAATTACTTAGTATATATATATATATATATATATATATATAGAGAGAGAGAGAGAGAGAGAGAGAGAGAGATAATCAAACATGTCCTTTGAAAACAAAGTGTACTGGATCTCAGATAAGTGCTCTTAGTATGAGAAATGTCTAAAACCTTAGAAGGTATTTAGAGATTTTTCTGGAAAAAAAAAATGTCTAGATGGGCTATTTTTCATTCAGAAGCTATTAGCGTGGTTCACCCAAAAACCGAAGAATCTGAAATAAAAAAGAAAGGACATTACACAGAATAATGAAAACAAAATAATGGTGTTGCCATAATGTGCAAACCAGCTGGGAAAAGTTTTATAAAAAATCGATTCACAGAAAGCTATTAGCGTTGTTCAGGGTATATATGTAGCTACAGTTGGCAGTTGATACTGTACATTTATAAACAATGATTTTTGTGAGACAGTCATTATCTAAAGGACAGGAGGTTGGGCGTCTGCAGTTTCATATGTGTATACACACACACACACACACACACTCTCTCTCTCTCTCTCTCACATATATGTATGCATACATGTGTGCATGCATTTTTGTTTTGTGTTTATCTATTTCTGTTTGACAGTTGGTGTTGGTTTGTGTATGCTTTTGTAACTTAGCAGTTAGAAAAATGAAAATTGATCAACTAAAACCCTCTAATGTGGTTACTCTAGCATAGCTGCAGTTCAGTGATTGAAACAAGTCAAAGAATAAAAGCTGTGGATACTTCATTATGAAATTTTATAATACTTGGTGCTGTTATTACTATGTTGATTTAGCTCTGGGACAGTTCCAATTAGGCAGACGTATATTCAAGGAACATTGGCTATGATCATCCCATTTTATTTTAAAACTTAGTGTAAGTGTTCTAAGAGAACAATTGGATATCAGAGGCAGTAGATGAGTGCAAGAGAGAAGATTGCATTGATATGGTCATGTGATGCATATGGACAAAGACAGCCGCATAAAGAAGTCCTGATCTCTAATTGTGGAGGGAACCTGTGAAAGATGTGGAATGAAGTGGTAAAATATGATCTTTGGATGTTGAGTCTCACAGAGGTGATGACAAGTGACTGAGACTTCTGATAATTTGCTGTGCTTGAGAATGTCAAACTAAGTGAAATTGTGGTTGTAACCTGCACTGGTGACATGTATAAGGCACGTATGCTAGTGACATGTACAAGACCCCTGTGCTGGTGACACATAAAAGACACCAAGTACACTCTGTAAAATGATTGGCATTAGGAAGAGCATCCAACCATATAAACTAAGTTAAAACAGATGATTGGAGACTAGTGCAGCTCTCTGGTTTGCCAGCTCCAGTCAAATTCCTAACTCATGCCAGCATAGAAAACGAACATTAAATGATGATGATGATGAGGATCATGATAATGATGAGTGTGAATAGGACCATGTTTTAAGATGGTAATTTGGTTGTTATTTCTAGAAGTTCAAGTGAATTCTTACAAGTTATTTGTATAAATCTGAGTTGGTATAAATTTGAGCTAAAACTTTTGAAAAAATAAAATAAATCCATGGTAAAATCCGTGGTAAGAATCTGTAATGTCTGTGTTGATAGAATTCTCATAATTCATTTCCTCTTCAGTGTATAATCATTAAGTGTAAGAAAGTAAAAGTGATTACTTGTTGCTTTTATATTTATAGAGATAAAACTAGAAGATATCATTATTATATTTTATGCTCTCTAATTATAATCGCTTTAATTGAATCTCTAAATACCTTCTAAGGTTTTAGACATTTCTCATACTAAGAGCACTTATCTGAGATCCAGTACACTTTGTTTTCAAAGGACATGTTTGATTATCTCTCTCTCTCTCTCTCTCTTTTAAACAACACCTTTCTCATCTGATTTTAAAAAGCATTTCTTTCATTCAATTTACTACACTGAAATTCATCCTTTTCTCTGACTAGTGGATATCATCATCATCATCATCATCATCATCATTTAGCGTCCGCTTTCCATGCTAGCATGTGTTGGACGATTCAACTGGGGTCTGTGAAGCTGGAAGGCCGCATCAGGCCCAGTCTGATCTGGCAGTGTTTCTACGGCTGGATGCCCTTCCTAACGCCAACCACTCTGTGAGTGTAGTGGGTGCTTTTTACGTGTCACCCGCACAGGTGCCAGACGGAGCTGGCAAACGGCCACGAACGGACGGTGCTTTTACATGCCACCAGCACGGGGGCCAGGCGAGGCTGGCAACGGACACGATCGGATGGTGCTTTTACGTCCGTTGCCAGCCTCGCCTGGCACATAAAAGCACCATCCGTTCGTGGCCGTTTGCCAGCTCCGTCTGGCACCTGTGCGGGTGGCACGTAAAAAGCACCCACTACACTCACAGAGTGGTTGGCGTTAGGAAGGGCATCCAGCCGTAGAAACACTGCCAGATCAGACTGGGCCTGATGCGGCCACTTTCCAATAATGGTTATCAACTTTAGATTTCATTTTGAGATGTAGTATATTCATGAAACGATCGTAAGTACTTTCAAAACTTAAAAAAAATTTTTAATGATCATAGTTGTACTTCATCTATTTATTTATTATAGAATACTGTGTATATTATGGACTTATCTCTACTGTGATTTTTAAGATATAACTTTTCCTACTTTTACTCTCTAATATACATATATATATAATTGCAGCACGGAAGGTGTTTATAAGCCATTTAAGAAACACACAAAAACCATTAGATTCACTTCAACATTTAAATTTAATTTGCTAAAATATTTTCGTCACTTTGAGACCGCAACCTGTTCACTGACAAAATTTCATGCTGCACGAAATTTTGTCAGTGAACAGATCACGGTCTCAAAGTGACGAAAATATTTTGGCAAATTAGATTTAAATGTTGAAGTGAATCTAATGTTTTTTGTGTATTTCTTAAATGGCTTATAAACACTTTCCACACTGCAATTGTTTTCGTTCCAGCACACGATCTCAGATCAGGTCACTTGCTATGCAAGTACATCTCCCTATATACATATATAATGGGCTCCCATGCCTGCACTAGTTTGTTTAACTCTAAACCTATTGATATGCTATATACAAAGAGTTTGTCATGTCATTCATAAAGAGAGAAAAAAAATTGTCAAGTTCTTTCAGCTCAAAAAAAATGTGGCAAACATTTTATATCTTTAACTGAGACATAAAAAGCACACACTGTATAGAAAATGCTGGTTTTATTTCTTTCCTTTTTCTTTCTCTCTCACTTTCTCAGTCTGTCAGGTTTATTGAAATACAACTCCAATAGGAATGAGCATTTAGAAAACAAGGTAACTTCAAATCTATTTCTGATATATTATTTCTTCACCAAACAATAAAACAAGCATACTACATCACTATTATAAGTAGTATCAACAAGACCGACATCACACCACCAGCAATAAGAACATAACAGATTTCAGGTGTGTATACAAGTAAGTCGATACCACCCAGTTTCTGGTTTACCGACAATAATGCTTTACTCACAGTGAAAATAATCTTGCATTGCAAATGTCAGCTTCAGCTGCAGAAATGTTGCATACAACTCCTACCTGTACATATTTTCATGTTGTCAGCCATTACAAATCTGTAAAAGAAACGCGTGAAAACAGTTGGCTCAAATCTAGAGGTAAAGTATAGCAATGTGGTTGAGGTTCTTTACAACATGGTTTTAGGTTCAATCCCCCTACACAGCCGCCCGGTTGACTAATACCTTGTGAGCGGAATTTGGTCAACAGAAACTGTGTGGAAGCCTGTCATGTATGTGTATATGTATATATATATATGTATATATATATATATATATATATATATATATATATATATATATATATATACTCAGAAAGGATGAAATGCAAAGTCGACCTCAGTGAAATTTGAACACACACACACACATCATCATCATCATTTAACATCCGTTTTCTGTGCTAGTACGGGTTGGACAGTTCGACCGGGGTCTGGGAAGCCAGGAGGCTGCACCAGGCTCCAGTCTGATCTGGCAGTGTTTCTACAGCTGGATGCCCTTCCTAACACCAACCACTCCATGAGTGTAGTGGCTGCTTTTTACGTGCCAGCGGCACAGCTACCAGGGGAAGCTGGCAGTAGCCACGATCAGTTGGTGCTTTTTACGTGCCACCGGCACAGGTATCACAACTACAATTTCCATTTGATATTTATTTTGATGTTGATGTTAATGTACTTGACTCAATATATATGTGTATATATATATATATATATATATATATATTATATATATATATATTATATATATATATATACTCAGAAAGGATGAATGCAAAGTCGACCTCAGTGAAATTTGAACACACACACACACATCATCATCATCATTAACATCCGTTTTCTGTGCTAGTACGGGTTGGACAGTTCGACCGGGGTCTGGGAAGCCAGGAGGCTGCACCAGGCTCCAGTCTGATCTGGCAGTGTTTCTACAGCTGGATGCCCTTCCTAACACCAACCACTCCATGAGTGTAGTGGCTGCTTTTTACGTGCCAGCGGCACAGCTACCAGGGGAAGCTGGCAGTAGCCACGATCAGTTGGTGCTTTTTACGTGCCACCGGCACAGGTATCACAACTACAATTTCCATTTGATATTTATTTTGATGTTGATGTTAATGTACTTGACTCAATATATATGTGTATATATATATATATATATATATATATATTTATCATTACTGTTGTTATTTAAAGCAGTGAGCTGACAGAAGCATTAGCATGCTGAGCAAAATGCTTAACAACATTTCACCCACCTTTATCTTCTGAGTTTGAATTCTGTCAAAGTCAACTTTACCTTTCATCTTTTCGGAGTCAATAGAACAAGTATCAGTTGAACATTGAAATAATAATTATTATTATTACAATTATTATAATTACTATTATTATCAAAGGCGACAAGCTGGCAGAATCGCTAGCACGGCAGGCGAAATGCTGAGTGGTATTTCGTCTGCCGTTATGTTCTGAGTTCAAATTCCGCCAACGTCAACTTTGCCTTTCATCCTTTCAAGGTCGATAAATTAAGTACCAGTTACGCACTGAGGTCGATGTAATCGACTTATTCCCTTTGTCTGTCCTTGTTCGTCCCCTCTATGTTTAGCCCCTTGTGGGCAATAAAGAAATAAGAATCGTTAGCACACTGGACGAAACTCTTGGTGGTATTTTGCCTGTCGCTCCGTTCTGAGTTCAAATTCTGTCATGGGCGACTTTGCCTTTCATCCTTTCGGGGTTGATAAATTAAGTACCAGTGAAACACTGGGGTCAATGTAATCGATTCATCCCCTCCTCCAAAATAGCTACCCTTGTGGCAAAATTTGAAACCATTATTAATATTAAGGTGGCAATCAGGTAGAATCGTTAGCAAGCTGGAAGAAATGCTTAATGATATCTCGCCCATCGCTATGTTCTGAGTTCAATTTGAACTCAGAAGCTAAAGATGGACGAAATGCCACCAAACATTTTGCCCAGTGTGCTAACGATTCTGCTAGCTCACTACCTTGCTCTCTACAAATACCACAACCAAATCTCCTTTCAGACAAGCTCTTGTAGTTTGAAATACTGGGATGCTAATTCTTTGGACACCATAACAACACACAAACGTGATTGTAACAACTAACCAGAAAAAATTCAAAGACTTCATTATCACCACAACAGACTGACACAGTAGTGGAGTGCTAATCTATGTAATTAATTAGCTGATCAGTTAATGAATAAAAGACAAAAGTTGCAGATACAATTGAGATATTGAAAGCGTTAGATTCTGTTGATGAACACTATAGTTACTCAATTGAATTAATCAAAACGGTAGAACAATATAAGTTTCAATAGCTGGCCTCTTGCTGTAAACAGCTAAAATTGCATGGATATAATCAATACAGAAACAATTGCAAATATCTCAAGACTTGAAAGTAACTAAGAGTTCAAAGTTAAGACTGCATAGATTTAGCTTGGTGATATTAGTTTGGGTTTGTGCCAAGAGTATGATGAAATTATATTCATTGAGATCCTGGATCATGATGCAACAGCACCCATTGTACCTATCTTAAAATGGCTTAGGTTGCTATGGTGAAAAGCATTCCAGCTCTAACCATACCTTCGCATTTTTTGTTTTTGTTCGTTTTTTTTGGGGGGGGGTTGCAGGTTTAGTGTGCCCTGGATTACATTTTTCAACGTGTCAGTTTGTAAGATGATAGTGTAATAAGAGTGATTTAGCTGCTGTTTTTAGCAATATATCAAGCAAATCTTTGGAGCTCTAGAATTGTAAAAAAAAAATTAAAGACTCCACCCACCCCTACGATATAGAGCTCCCTTGATATTCATGTGTCATTAGTTCAGCTGATGTAAAGAGATACATGTATTTGTTTAGTGAGTTAGTAGACCCAAGTAGCAATAATGAAAACTATAAGCAAAAAAAAAATATTTCTTTTTTATTTTGCAAAGAAAGATTTCATATTTTATCGTTCAACTTTCACCAGATAAACAAAGGTGCATCCAACAAAACATTTGCTAGACAGTGACCAAATTTATTTCAGTTCTCACTATACCATCTAAAAAAAAAAAAGACACATATGCTATCCTAGGTATACCAAAAGAAGGGCTAGTCAGGGCGGGTACTGCCTTAGGTTAGCTAACGAAAGATTCTCTATGTGGCTGTTCGATCTTCTAAAAACGCAGTGAAAGACACATTGGAAAAGTCTGGCTGCATCCGAAAAAATATATATTATGAAACAAAATAAACACAAAATTTATTACACGAATCTGTTACCACCACGACAGTCAACTATTTGACGCCGAACACGAGTTTGATGTTGAATACATCCACGAATTTTCCGCTCAGATAGCTCTTCCCAAGACTGCAAGACGGCTTCGTGCAATTCATGCCTCGTTGTAGGATTTTTCAGTTCAACTTTATCGGCCAAAACTTTGAAAATGCCTTCATCTAATGGATTCCACGTGTAAACATGTGTTGAATAGAACTCACTGAATAAATCTTAATTAACTGTGTTGTCAATTGTATGCA
Organism: Octopus sinensis; assembly: GCF_006345805.1. Classification (NCBI taxonomy): domain Eukaryota; kingdom Metazoa; phylum Mollusca; class Cephalopoda; order Octopoda; family Octopodidae; genus Octopus; species Octopus sinensis. The sequence continues at coordinate 163,437,289 of NC_042997.1, read as the reverse complement.
CCTGACATATGCTAACGTGTATGCAGCCAAACTTTTCACACAGAGGATATATGGAAAATGAGGTGGCCGTGGTTTGAACGCCTTTGGTCGAATGCTTGGTTGATCAGGTTTGACTTGGAAGTTAAAAAGTAAAACGACCACGTAGATATTCCTTCATTTGCTTTGAGTTGTTATTGTTTAGCATTGATCGAGCAGGTCTAAGATCAAATACATTCCAGCCATGACAATTCTGACTTTTTGTAGGGGTACGAAGTAGTGACTACATTATCAAATCTGTAGAGTTTGATTGGAGGGAGATTTTCTATTTGAACTTGCAAGGTATACGCCAGTAAGAAATGTTATGCTTTGAGATACTTTAATTGCTTCGCAGTTGTGGGAGATATTCGTTTGAGTGAAATGCTAAGAGAAGCTCCTTACTATGCAAACTGTAACAGAATAAATACTGAAACATCTTGCAGCTGTCAAATTAACTAATACATGTTAGCAACAACCGACTCTCCATTTCGTTAGATCCAAAATTGGCGGCAAACTAACATTCCCACTTATCTTACCTGCTGATAGCATATGGCTTTTATTGCTTTCATACCCAACACCTTCTGTTTCTTTGTTACTATATTCTACAAGCGATTAAAAGTTCAAGACGTTTACAATCGCGCCTTTTTTTCCTTTAATCTTATATTGTTAAATACGTAATATGAATTCTATAAGTAGGTACTACTTAAAAAGAGTGGTCCCGGTGCGCGCACTCGTGCATCCGCGCTAGCTAGTCGTGACTAGTCGATCCTACGACTACCTAGCAAAGTAAATAAAACACAAAATAAATCATGTTTTACACAAAGTAAATAAAACACAAAAACAAAAAGTAATTAATTTTTAAAAAACAAAGTAAATGTAACAAAAACACAAAGTAAAGATAGACTAGTCACGACTAGCTAGCGCGGATGCCTGAGTACGCGAGTGCGCGCACCGGGACCACTCTTCCTAAGTAGTACCCTGTAAGTAGAACATTTTGAGCGTTTGTGAAATACATTTATGAAGATTTCTGAAATGTAAGAGAAATCAAATGAATCTCTTAAGTACCTTAAGAGTTTGATAAAAAGTGCAAAATACATTTTAAAAATCCAATCACTTAAGTTTTTTCTCCAGTAAGAAGATATTTTGGCACTCAGAAAGTAACAAAATACTATAATTAGATATGATGATCAATATTTTTCAATGCTGTCAAGCGTATTAAGTGGTGATTTACGTAATATGTGTTTGTGTGCATGTTGGGGGAGGGTGGGGCATTTTTGAAAATCAATTTAACAAACAAGATATTAAATCAAACTGATGACCTCTTTCCCCCCACCAACCCTTTTCACTGATACATTTCTTTTGTTTTTAAAGGAAATTATTTAAAGATTTGGAATCCATACAATTAGTAATATTTTATTTGTAGTCTGTGATAAGTAAAGGTTTAAATAATAAAGAGAGCACTCGGTTGTTAATGAAATCCTAAGACAAGATTGGAACTAATTAGTATGATTCCTCCCACCCCTTTTCCCCTGTACAATGAGAGATACTGCATACAAAGACGGTGTTTACATCTATTATTCCATACAGCGTTAAGGCAGTGAGCTAAAGGAATCTTTACTATCTTGGCTAAAATGCTTAACAGCACTTTTTCCAGTTTTACGGTCTGAGTTCAAATGTCGAGATCAGCTTTGCCTTTCATTCCTTTCAAAGTCGAGAAAATAAGCATCAGTTGAGCATGGGGAAATGATGTAACCGAGTAACCCCACCTTCAAAATTTCAGGCCTTGTTCTTCTAGAATAATTAGTGTTGGTGGCTAAGATCTATAGATATATTCTGCAGTGTAATATTGAAACAAAACATTGTTAACGCACTAATTAATCTAAAATGATACATAAATTATCATATTATCAGAGCGCGAGCTGACAGAATTGTTGGTGCATGAAACAAAATGCTCAATGGCTTTTCTTCCGGCTCTTTACGTTCTTAGTTCAAAGGAAAACTTTGCCTTTCATCATTTAATGTCAATAAAATAAAGTACCAGTCAAGTACTGGAAGTCGATATAACTGATACCTCCTCCTAAAATTGCTGGCCTTGTGCCGCAGTTAGAAAAAATTATTATTATCAGAACGTTTTATTAATGCTTTAATTCATAGGTAACAACAAGTTGTAGATAAAATGAAATTCTTTTTATGTTTTCGATAGACTCCAATTATTTTCTAAAACCTGGTTATGTGAATAGTAGAGAATGAGTTTTAGACACAACTTTGGGCTTGATAATAAACCCGTTCGTTTTTTCTTTTCTTTTTGTTTATTCTAAGGATAGTATTCTTAATGTGCAGAGGCCATTCAGTGTGTTTAATTACATTGCGTCCTGGGTTTCTTTTCATATATTTCTTGGTTCTCTACAGTTAGTTTTCTCCTTTTCATTTTTAATGTTTTTTTTATGAACTGTCCTTTAAAGTGGTTTTACAACAACTTATGTGTCAACTCTTTCTCCCTTTAATTTCTATCTTTATTTCCTCTCGTACCGTTTAGCTAACCCGTTTTCCTTTTCTGTTGTGATGTTCACACTCTTTTTCATCTCCTTTCATTTCATATTTTTACAATCTTTAGAGTATCTCCATTCATTCAATACCATACATAAATCCATTGACAAAAGCATGACCTCCACCTGTTATTTTCTGAAACACCACAAATCTAAAGTTTTTGTTATTTACAGCATTAATAGAAAAAGGTGGACTTAGTGTTTCTCAAATACAATCTTGTCTCCATACACAAATAATGTTTTTCTATCAGCTTATTTGGCTCCATGCTTCATTCCAATGTTAAAGTTTTTTTTTTTTTTCCTTGATATATTTCAAATGAGTGGGTTATAACAAAACTAAACGTAAGACGCAAAATTATACCGATAAGAAAATTCTTATAATTTCCTTCTTTCTCTCTCTCTCTCTCTCTCTCTCTCTCTCTCTCTCTTCTCTCTCTCTCTCTCTCTATCTATCTATCTATCTATCTATCTCTATTCCACTCGGTTTCTCTCTCACATATTCGGTTTTCTGTCTCTATCTCTGTCACACACACACACTTTGTTTTCTTTCTCTCTCTCTCTCTCTCTCACACACACACTCGGTTTTCTCTCTTTCATACACACATACACTCCGTCTCTGTCTGTCTCTCTCTCACACACTCACACACTTTGTCTCTCTCTCTCTTCTCTCTCTCTCTTCTCTCTCTCTCTCTCTCTCTCTCTCACGTTGTAGTTCGTTTGATAACGTTTCACGCAAACTATTATCTAACAATACATTAAAGTTTTCTAATTTGTGGATTTCGTAGAATGTTTATAAGTATAAAGATAGCTTCACAGTGAACTGTCAGATTGGCAAGCCTAGCCAAAGTATATTATGTTTATTTAGTATCTTGTTTATGTTTTTAACTGCTTTTACAGAACAACCACGCAATTTTATCTTTTTGCGCACTTCTATTTGTTGTTGACTATTTCTGATTATATACAAAGTCGGTTTTTAGGGATATAATCTTGATCTCGGTGTAATGTCGGTACAATCAGAGAGCATCTTCGGAGTCGTTCGACCTATAGAGAAGGTAGCTAAATTTACCTCAAATCACATATTTAATGATGTATTTCTGGATACACAGAATCGGTAAAAATGAGACTGGCGGAATAGTTACGGTTAAATTTTGATCTTAAGCCTGCTTGGTGAAGCTGACCTGTGGTTAAATCCCAGCTGGTACATATTCTAACGGAGAATTGAAAGGGATGAAAGTAAGGTATACATACACAAATGTGTCCCCTTCCCCACTTTATTTACTCATATCTTTTAATAAAAGTTTCTACAGATGCCTTTCAGGTGGTGTAGATTCTGATTAGTGAAAATTTCTTTTTTAGGGCGGGCGTAGGGAGAGTTTCGGATAATTCACACGAGTCGACTTTGTTTCCTCAAAACTTTCAGAAAAAAAGGATATTTTATAATGAAATTTTCAACAAGTACCTTTCAGAGGTCTATATTACAATTATAAGGGAATTTAATGCGGAAAAATATCCTTTTCTACTCTAGGCACAAGGCCCGAAATTTTGGTAGAGGAGGTCAGTCGATTAGATCGACTCCAGTACGCAACTGGTACTTAATTTATCGACCCCGAAAGGATGGCAGGCAAAGTCGACCTCGCCGAAATTTGAACTCAGAACATAAAGACAGAAGATTCGCCCGGCATGCTAACGTTTCTGCTAGCTCGCCGCCTTAATGCGGTTAAAATATTGGTGGCCGCGTAATATACATACAGATATATATCATGCATATATATATATATATATATATATATATAATATATATATATATATATATATATAATATATATATATATATATATATATATATATATATATACATATATATATATATATACATATATATATATATATATATATATATATATATTATATAGATATATATATATATATATATATATATATATATATACACACACAAAAATGAAACTTGAGATTTCGAAAAAATTTTGATGCGAGTCAGTATGTTTGTTTGTGTACGTTCCCGATAATGGTTGTTTTTTTTTTTTGTTTTTTTTGCCAACTTAAATTTCGATATAACTGTAATCTAGTCCATCTGAAAGTTATTTGTAGGAAATTTGGATCTTTTCCTTTTGAACGGCACTTTGTAACATAATTTCTAGGTAACTAAAAAGTTTTAAACTTCGTATACTGGTAGAATGTGTTTATAAAACATCATTTTCTCTTGGCTTTATTGAGAAAATTCTATATGTTGTAACATATTTCGTCTTTAATTTCGAGCATTTCGGCAATTTTAACCAATCGCTGACCTCCATTTAGGTAAATAACATTCTGTGCATAATGAATATGTCCCTCCTTTAAGAAACAGATTGGGTTTATTTACATTTGTGAAGAAAAAAAGATACCCTTCCCCAACCCCTAACCCTAACCCTAACTAACCCTAAATCTAAAATAGATTGAAATGCAATAGATCGGTACTAGGGCCATAATTATGGGTGACATTTTCATTTGACACCGCTAGAAAAAAATCCCATTTTCCGTAGCGGTGTCATATGAAATTGTCACCCATAATTATAACCCCAGTATCGATCTATTGCATTTCAATCTATTTTAGATTTAGGGTTAGAGTTAGGGGTGGGGGAAGGGTATCTTTTTTCTTCGCAAATGTAAATAAACCCAATCTGTTTCTTAAACGAGGGACATATTCATTATGCACAGAATGTTATTTACCTAAATAGACATCAGCGATTGGTTAAAATTGCAGAAACCGTACAGTTTATAAACATCCTTGACCTGTTATGCAAAAAAAAAAGTATAAGTGGTGGTGGTCATTATTATGTCATTAATATTCAGGTAGAGGCTGTGTTTGTAGGCAAGAATGATAGTACAAATAAATAGGTGTTTCTACATTTCTTATAATATTAAACTGTTTATATATCATATGTAATAGTGTTTTTTGTATTACACTGTGGAACATTTTTGTAAGTATGTATATAATTTCTAAAGATTTACAATGTATAAGATAAAGAGAATATTCTTGTTAAATCTCTTGTGTTGCATGTGTTAATTTTTTATCTATTGTAGAAACTAAATAGAGCAGATAATTCGTTAGAATTATGTATGCGTGTCAACATTGAAACACTAGGATGATTAAATAGAATGATGTATGTATATCAATATTGAAACACAAGGAAAATTTACTTTTGTTAAACATAGATTTTTCAGTATGTATTAAATATAAAGACAAGAAGAAGAAGAAGAGAAGACTTTTCACATTACAAAATGACATGGTTCTATGTGGAATCTGAGTTGGCTCTGGTGTTGAAATCAAATCACTAGTTTTTTATAACCTTGGACAAGACTTTCTAGAACCTTTGAGTTATGATTTGGCGGGATCTTTACGTTACTTTTCTTTACTATTCCCCCACCATTAATGATACATGCCAGTCAATGCTGACTGGCCGGTAAATGTTTGGGTATTCTAGTCTCTGAAGGAGCTGGCCATACCTTATATGGCAGTATGATTAGGTAGTGGCTCTTAGTTGAAAATCCAGTCAAGGCTATTTGAATCTGTCCAAACCTCTATACTTAAAAACTTTCCAAAATGGCTTACTAAAGAGGTATATCATTACATTCAAATATATTTTACTGCTTTATTTACAACTAATAAATACTCTAACATCAATGAGATAGGTATAGATTTCTCATGGGGAACAATGTAATCTGCTGTAAAATGTGTAACAGCTAAAACAACTAGCACCAAGGGCATCAAGCTGTAGAAACCAAGCCAAAACAGACTAGAGCAGCTTACCAGCTCCAGTCAAATCATCTTACCCATGCTAACATGGAAAACATGCTAAATGATGACAACAATGATGGCAGAAGTGGTGATGACAATGACAATGTATTGCTTTCATTTTGTTCTAGAGTTCAAGGAAGTTTTTTGAAATATTCAGCTTCAAGATTATCTCAGAGGAGAAATAATTTACTGATTCAGCTTAGGTTTATAATTGGTTTAGTACTATCTATTGATCCTAGAGGGATATAACGTAAGGTATTAACAGTAAGGTACCAAATTAAATAACACCATATATACTTAATACAACTTAATTTAGATGTAGAAAACACATGAGATAAACAGGGATTACTCCATGCTGACTCAAAAGAGGGGCCTCTGATTCAAATTGATAGCAATGTGATAGATAAAGTGATTAAGGATATAATAAAGGGGGAGGAGGGAAGCTGTGAGTCCATTAGAAATGCTAAAAATATCTGGGGAAATGGGATACAAGATGACCACCTGAAGAGTTAATCAAGTCACTCAGAAAGGTGTCATACCCATGAGCAGCATAGCAGCATCATTGCAAACTGCTACAAGGCCAAAGGTGATGCCTCAGAGAGAAGCATATATATGAGAATCAAACTTCTAGATCCAGTTCATTAAAAAATCTATTAGCAAATAGCCTTGAGAAGGACTAATTTTATTGATATATTTTCTTTCATTGAATCTAACAATATGCTTAATCTTTAATGATCTTTCATTCAAGACTTAAAATTTTATTAAAGTAAACCTATAAGGAAAAGTTGCTAAGTAGGAGTAGCTGTGTGGTAAGTAGCTTGCTTATGAACCACATGGGTATTTGGGGCAAGTGTCTTCTACTATAGCCTTGGCCAACCAAAGCCTTGTGAGTGGATTTGGTAGACGGAAACTAAAAGAAGCCTGTCGTATATATGTATGTATGTTTGTGTGTCTGTGATTGTCCCCCCAACATCGCTTCACAACCAATGCTGGTGTGTTTACGTCCCTGTAACTTAGCAGTTTGGCAAAAGAGACTGATAGAATAAGTACTAGGCTTACAAAGAATAAGTCCTGGGTCGATTTGCTCAACCCAGGATTGCTCGGTGGTGTTCAGCATGGCCACAGTCAAATGACTGAAACAAGTAAAAGAATAAGTAGCTCAAATTGTGCACAAGCTGTTTGTAAGCTCATAGAATATTCATTATTTTGACATTTTTGAAATCTAATTCTGCTTTTATACTATATTACTTACTCCATTTCCTTCATCATAGGGCACTAATTCATCTTGGAAAAATATAACCAAATACATTAATTATAATGAATTCTAACTGATTAAAATGAGTATATGACTTCATAATCATCATCCAGGTGGAGAAATGGCTGAGTCAGTAGAGTTTTGGATAGAATGCCTGATTGTATTTATTCTGATTTTCTGCACTGTGAGTTCAAATCCCACTATGATCAACTTTATTTTCTATCCTTTCGATGTCAATAAAAAAAAAGTACCAATCCAGGGCAGAACTGTGAGAATGTCAGATCGGATTCTTTAAGATATTTGTGTTGTGATTTAAAATCCCACCATATGTGGTAGACTTAATACATCGCCTTGTTTAACACCCTGTTGCAAGCATTCAGGTCAGGTCACTTTTCTCCCTCTCACCTGTCTCAGAGGCTCTGTAAAACATTATAAACTCTGTCTCCCCTCTTGACAAAAAAATAGTGGGAGGAAACCTGTACAGCTATAAATGTATGAAAATAGAAAGAGTCTGTAACAAGAATTATTTATTTTTTCTATCTTTCTTTTGAACATTAAAAGCTTTCAACCCATGGATGTTAAATAGTATTTAATTGGTAGGTATAAATGAAAAGTGTGCAATTTTTCAATTTATAAAGGAATGAGGGAATTTACATACGAAAATATGAAGCAAACTAGGACCCAACAAGGTAATTAATCTATTGAAATAGAGAGTAATATTTTACATATGATCACAAAGTTACCGGAAAACTGAAAAGCATGAATAGGATACAAAATATTTTAATGAAAGGGTTTGCACCCTCAGGTGACTTTATGTAACACAACATCAAAGGTGTTAAAAAAATATTTCTTTTCTGGGTGTGAATCAACTGACAACTAAAAGAAAATTGTCAGGTGTAGTAGCAGGCGTTAAAGCCACTGGTTACGTACTTGACACAGAACTGGTTTAAGAAAGAAAAGACTGCATGAATTCTAAAAGAGAAGAGTTCATTGAAGTGTTTATTGGACACAGTGAATTGAAATTCACAGATCAGCATGCACACATACACACACACATTCTAGTTTTATCATATAATATATACAATAATGCTTCTTTTAAATATGTAACTGACTTCTCGCAAAATGTTCAATATTGCAATGATATTGTAAAAAATGCATTTATTTAAATACACATGCAGTTACATATATATATATATATATTAATAAATCTTAGGGTAACAAAAAATTTAGAAAAATTCTTTGCTACCAGTGGTCTAGAGAGAAGAAAAAAATTTGTCAATAGACTATACATTATTCATATAAAAATACAGATGTCCTGTTAAGGCCATCTCTTATGTGTTTAAATATGTATATATATATATATATATATATATATATATATATATATATATATTATATATATATATATATATATGTCTGTATGTATATGTATATATGAGAATGGTACAAATCTATATTTGTAGATATTGAATCAGATATCTATCAAAATTGTTTCAGTCATTAAGTCTTAATGTTTTACATGTTTAACATGGTCACTGCCAGTCATTCCCATGCCACATCAATTTCCCTTCAAAAACAGAGCAAGCAGAAACTGGATAGGCACAAAATTACTTCAGTGAAGCTCTACAATCTACAAAGACAATAAAGCTTCACTAAGCCCAGCAATTCATTTTAATAGTGTTCAATTCAGTGAGGCATGCATAGTAGTGGCCATTTTTATAGGCAAGCTGAGTCTGATTGTATACATACATGCACATACACACTCAATAATACACACACACAGTTCTCTAAGTACACTAAAAGTACACGTGCTCTTAATTTTATTTTTCTTTGGAAGTATCCATTTTCCAGCATCTTTAATATAACGGTATAATGGCTTCATGCGTATGTAAGGTGTAGTGGGGTTGTAGAAATTGTAGGGTGTATATAGACGATATGTGTGTAATGTATGATGTTTAGGGGTTGTATATGCATGTAACGTTGTTGTTGTTGCTTTTGCTGCTACTGCTGCTGCTGCTGCTTAGCCCACATCAGCCCTTGTTGATTAAAAAAAAAAATCTATGATAAAAAGGATTATAACCACGTCTATCACATCTACATTCTCCAATATGTTCTTTTTTCCAAGACTTGTGTTTTGGCGAAGATCTGACTGCTGTTTCTAGCAAGTCAAGCGACCATGTAGAAGCTATCTTGTTGGCTAATTGTGGAATGTGCATGTGTTTATGTGTTGTAGATGTGGTGGTGGTGGTGCATATGTCTTTATGTGTGCAGTGATATATGTGTATTTGTGTAAATAGTGATATATATATATATAGTAGCAGTGTGAGTAGTGTGTATAGAGGTGTATCTGTAACAGGGTATGTGTAATTGCATATGCAGTAGTTTATGTGTAGTTGTACACAGTGGTTTATGTGTAGTAATGCAATAACACTGAAAAAGACAGCAAGAGGACAAAGTGTGTCAAGTGTTGAATGATTGCTTGTAATTGAACATTAACCTTGCATTTAGATTATTTAATGCAGCTTAGACTGCTTATGTGAATGGTAGATGCACTGTCTCACATCTGTGAGCCATAATAAAGATAAGTTGTTTAACCAATATATACAAGGTTTGGAAAAAAATAATGGAAACACCTAGCATCATAGCATTATCATTTTGAAATATCTACAAAATCATCAAAAGCTTGTTTATTTTTATGTTTTTTTTTATTTATTATTAGTGTTGCTTAATGTTTTGCTAAAATTGCTGTTTCTTTTCAGATATCATCAGAAAAAGGTAATTAAAATTCGTAACTATGACAGATCTATCGAAGTTTCAAAGAGGTCAAATTGTTGGTGCTCGTATGGCAGGTGCTAGCGTAATGAAAACAGCTGAAATGTTTGGTGTAACATGAAGTACTGTCTTGAAAGTAATGTCTGATTTTGACAAAGAGAGAAAAACCTCCTCATCGAAACTAAACTCCAGATGGAAACCAAAACTTTCAGATAGGGACCTTCAGACTCTTACATGAATTATTAGAAAGGATCACAGAAGTACAGCTCCCAAAATTACTGCAGAGCTTAATGACCACCTTGAGAACCCAGTTTCCACAAAAACTGTTTACTGGGAGCTGCAAAAAGTCAGATTTCACGGGAGGGCTGCAGTCAGAAAACCACCACTTTCAAAAACAAATGTTGCAAAGCATTTAGAGTGGAGTAAAAAGCTACAGAATTGGTCCCTAGAGCAGTAGTAGAATGTTATTTTCTCGGATGAGTCATTCTTTACCTTATTTCCAACCACCAGCCATGTATACATGTGGAGACAGCTAAAAGAAGCATTTGACCCAGACTGCCTTCTTCCAACTGTTAAACATGGAGGAGGATCTGTGATGATCTGGAGGGCTATATCTTGAAAATCCACTGGCCCAATGGTTTCCCTTCATGGCAAAATTAATAAGACTATTTAAGCATTTTATCTGATCAAAATCATCCTATGGTTGCAGAACTGTTTCTGGAGGGAAGTGCAATCTTTCAGGATGATAATGCACCAATTCACACAGCTAAAGCTGTTACTGAATGGCACAAGGAACATTCTAGTGAAGCTGAATATCTTATCTGGCCGCCGCAGTCCCCAGATCTTGATATTATTGAACATTTATGGTGCATTTTAGAAAAAGAAGTAAGGAGTTGATATCCTCCACCATCATCACTACAAGAACTGGAGACTGTTTTAGTTGAAGAATGGTCAAAAATTCCTTTGGAAACAATTCAAACATTGTACGAGCCCATACCTTGTAGCGTTCAAGCTGTAATTACTGCCAAAGGCAGTCCTACTCCATATTAAAATAAATTTGTTTGAAATTTTAAGGTGTTTCCATTATTTTGTCCAACCCCTGTATGTGTGTGTGTGTGTATAAAACCTGTTACTTATTCTATCAGGTCTTTTGCTGAACTGCTAAGTTATGAGGATATATATATATATATATAAAGTACAGATGTGGCTGTGTGGTTAAGAACATTGCTTCCCACCCACATGGTTTTGGGTTCAGTCCCATTGTGTATCACTTTAGGCAAATGTCTTCTGTTATAGCCCTGAGCTGATCAAAGCCTCGAGAGTGGATTTAGAGATGGCAACTGGAAACAGCCTCTCATGGATATCTGTATGTGTCGTTGGTGTGTGTGTGTGTGTGTATAAGTGACTTAGTGGTTAGGGCATTCGGCTCATGATCATAAAGTTGTGAGTTCAATTCCTGGCAACGCATTGTGCCCCTGAGCAAGACGCTTTATTTCACATTGCTCCAATCCACACAGCTGGCAAAAATGAATTGTACCTGTATTTCAAAGGGCCAGCCTTGTCACACTCTGTGTCATGCTGAATCTCCCTGAGAACTACATTAAGGGTACACATGTCTGTGGAGTGCTCAGCCACTTGCACGTTAATTTCACGAGCAGGCTGTTCCGTTGCTCATATAAGCTAGAACCCTCGTCGTCATAACCAACAGAGTGGTCTTTTTATATATATATGTGTGTATATATGTGCGTGTGTGTATACATGTGTGTGTGTGTGTATATATATATATGTGTGTGTGTGTGGTGTATAAGTGACTTAGTGGTTAGGGCATTCGGCTCATGATCATAAAGTTGTGAGTTCAATTCCTGGCAACGCATTGTGCCCCTGAGCAAGACGCTTTATTTCACATTGCTCCAATCCACACAGCTGGCAAAAATGAATTGTACCTGTATTTCAAAGGGCCAGCCTTGTCACACTCTGTGTCATGCTGAATCTCCCTGAGAACTACATTAAGGGTACACATGTCTGTGGAGTGCTCAGCCACTTGCACGTTAATTTCACGAGCAGGCTGTTCCGTTGCTCATATCAGCTAGAACCCTCGTCGTCATAACCAACAGAGTGGTCTTTTTATATATATATGTGTGTATATATGTGCGTGTGTGTATACATGTGTGTGTGTGTGTATATATATATATATGTGTGTGTGTGTGTGTATATATATATATATATATATATATATATATATATCTGTGAAATTTGTGTTTTTGTGATGACATGTATGCTGTAGTCTGCTATTTTGTCATGGACAGGAACAAAAAGCCAACATGAAATTTTCATTAAACTTGAGAAGTCTGGTACAGAGACATTGAGCATACTTCGTCAAGCTTACAGAGACAAGGCAATGGGTCATACGCAATGTTTCAAGTGGCCAGATGTTTCAAAAGTGGAAGAATGTCCCTGGAAGATGATGAGCGATCTGGAAGACCTGTCATCCTGGAAATGTGAAGAAAATTCATCAACTTATGTCTAAGGATTGTTGAAGGACAATCAATGACATTGCTGATGTTGTTGGTCTGTGCAGGCAATCCCTGTGTCTGAATTGAATACGCAGTATGTCTCTGCCAAGTTTGTCCCCTGCCTGTTGACCACAGAGCAGAAAGAATATTGCATTGAAGTCTGTCAAGATCTCCATCAGCATGCAGCTGATGACCCATCCTTCATATCGAGGATCATCACTGGTAATGAGAGTTAGGATTACAGGTATAACACTGTGACAAAGCAGCAATTGTCACAATGGAAGAGGCCTTCATTTCCACAACAGAAGAAGGTACGACAGAGCCACAGCTCAATCAAGAGCATGCTCATTTTTTTCAAAATCCATCTTACTGTGCACTCGTTCCCCAGAGCTGAGCCATCAATCGTTTTGCTGCAATGTTTTAAAGCATTTGAAGGAGAACATTTGGAGAAAGCAATTGGATCTGTGGAGTACAAAGAATTGGATTTTTCTTGATGACCATGCACCTTGTCACCAAGCTCTCCTCACTCATGAGTTTCTTGCCAAAAACAACAATGATATCATTTCTGCACCTGTCCTTTTTGGCCAGATTTAGCACCCATGGACTTCCATCTTTTCTCCAAGATGAAGAACCAGCTCAAAGGTGCCAAATTAATAATATTGTTGAAATCAACAGTGAATCACTGAAGCTCCTTGATTCACTTACAGAAAACAACATCCAGACTGGATTTCAAAAGTGGTGGGAACACTGATATGAAGAGGGAAAATTGACCAGCAGATTTAGTTTTAATTTTATATATCTTTGACACTACCAGTGGCAGTAATGTCCTTGAAACAAAGTGGAAAGGAGAGAAGAATTTGACTTTTTTGCTTTTTAAACACATTGGATTGATAAAGTGAAGATTTATTGAGAATATTTTCTTCCATTTCCCTGCTAACAAATTGACTATTTCAAAAGAGCTACCAAACTTAAATGTGTGTGTGTGTGTGTGTATGTGTGACTCATTCAGCCTATATATATTTATATTAGATGAATAGATGTGTTGGATATCATGTTTACAGTTAATCTTAAAGCTGTTATACGGTTAAGATGTAACTTAAGTAGTTTCAGGAATAACTCCAAGAATAGCTCCAATGAATAAACAACTACAGATTCAAAAAAATCTACTCTTCTACTGGTTTTAGTCATTAGATATTGCTGCTGTTGTTGTTATTGTTGTTTAACCCCAGGTCTGTCTTGATGAGCAGACCTGTGATTAAAAGCATTGCAGCTATAGCCATCCCATATTTTCCCTCTCTGCAGGTAAACCTGGCCCACATTATCCAACCTGTTGGATTTTTTTAAATGATAGGGTGTGATTTGAAAGAGGTTTGGCTGTGTTTTGTTTTTTTTCTTGCAGACCAACCAACCATATAGAAACTCCTTCGTTGCCTACCAATCCAGAGGATGAGAAAATGTAATGTTCCTAATGAGATCACTTTATCTACCTCTGCTAGGAATACTCAGAACCTACAGGTATATAGAAATGGCCATGGTACAGCAACAACTTCAAAAGTTTTAGCTGATAATATCAACCACAATACTTGTTTCTGTCTGATAGTTATTTTATCAATACACTTTACTCTTTTACTTGTTTCAGTCATTTGACTGTGGCCATGCTGGAGCACCGCCTTTTAGTCAAGCAAATCGACCCCAGGACTTATTCTTTGTAAGCCTAGTACTTATTCTATCGGTCTCTTTTGCCGAACCACTAAGTTACGGGGATGTAAACACTCCAGCATTGGTTGTCAAGCAATGTTGGGGGGACAAACACAGACACACAAACATATACACACATACATATATATATATATATATATATATATATATATATATGACAGGCTTCTTTCAGTTTCTGTCTACCAAATCCACTCACAAGGCTTTGGTCGGCCTGAGGCAATAGAAGACACTTGCCCAAGGTGCCACACTGTGTGACTGAACCCAGAACCATGTGGTTCATAAGCAAGCTACTTACCACACAGCCACTCCTACGCCTATTTTTTTTTAACTTGTTTCAGTCATTATACTGTGGCCATACTGGGGCACTACCTTGAAGAATCTTTAGTAGAATGAATCGACTGCAGCACTTGATTTAATTTTTTTTTTTTAAGCCTGGTACTTATTCTAGCAGTCTCTTTTGCTGAACCACTAAGTTACAGGGACATAAACACACAAGTACCTATTTCTTTATTACCCACAAGGGGCTAAACATAGAGGGGACAAACAAGGACAGACATAGGTATTAAGTCGATTACATCGACCCCAGTGCGTAATTGGTACTTAATTTATAGACCCCGAAAGGATGTAAGGCAAAGTCAACCTCGGCGGAATTTGAACTCACAACGTAACAGCAGACGAAATACGGCTATGCATTTCGCCTGGCGTGCTAACGTTTCTGCCAGCTCGCCACCCTAAACACACAAGTACCAGTGGTGGGAAACAAACACAAACATATATATCATGGCTCAGTGGTAGAGTGTCAGGCTTACAATCAGGTTGTAAGTTAAATTCCCAGACTGGGCTGTGTGTTGTGTTCTTGACCAAGACACTTTATTTCATGTTGCTCCAGTTCATTCAGCTGTAGAAATGAGTTTCATTGTTACTGGTGCCAAGCTGTATTGGCCTTTGCCTTTCCCTAGAATAATATCAGTGGTGTGAAGAGGGGAGGCTGGTATGCATGGCGACTGCTGGCCTTCCATAAACAACCTTGCCCAGACTTGTGCCTTGGAGGGTAACTTTCTTGGTGCAATTCCATGGTCATCCATGATCAGAGGGGTTCTTTACCCTTTTATATATATATATATATATATATAGGTGCAGGAGTGGCTGTGTGGTAAGTAGCTTGCTTACCAACCACATGGTTCTGGGTTCAGTCCCACTACGTGGCACCTGGGGCAAGTGTCTTCTACTATAGCCTCAGGCCAACCAAACCCTTGTGAGTGGATTTGGTAGACAGAAACTGAAAGAAGCCCGTCATATATATGTATGTATATATATATATATATGTATGTGTGTGTATATGTTTGTGTGTCTGTGTTTGTTCCCCCAACATCGCTTGACAACTGATGCTGGTGTGTTTACATCCCTGTAACCTAGCAGTTCGGCAAAAGAGACCAATAGAATAAGTACTAGGCTTACAAAGAAGTCCTGGGGTCAATTTGCTTGACTAAAGGCGGTGCTCCAGCATGGCCACAGTCAAATGACTGAAACAAGTAAAAGAGAGTATATATATATATATATATATATACATAGAGAGAGAGAGAGAGAGAGAGACAACAGCTTCTTTCAGTTTCCATCCACCAAATCCACTCATAAGACTTTGATTGAACCAAGGCTATATGTAGAAGTCATTTGCCCAAGGTGCCATGCAGTGGGACTGAATCCAGAAGCATGTGGTTGGGAAGCAAGTTCCTTACCATACAGCCGTGGCTGCACCTATTTATTCAACAATTGTCCAACAATTATGGACTGTATTAATTTTTTACTGTTATTCACAAATCCAAAATCAACACAAAGAATTCTCTGTTTATCCTACCTCTTTATCTCACTTCAATCTCTATCTTTCTATCAAACTAATTATTTCTTTTTACCATTTTAATGCTCACTACATTATGCTAACATTAAATTAACTTTTGTCAGCTGCAACTTAGTGTTGACATATTTAATGCAAAGAACATTAGGAAAAAGAAAACAAGTAGAAATAATTATGAGGTGTAAAAAATATTACTCAATAAATCAAATTTAATTACTTTGATAAGACATAGGTGGTGAGCTGGCAGAATCATTAGCATACTGAAAAAAATGCTTAGCCGGCATTTCATCTGTCATTATGTTCCGAGTTCAAATTCTGCTGAGGTCAACTTTGCCTTCCATCCTTTCGGTGTTAAGTGAGCACTGGAGGTTGATGTAATCAACTTATCCCCTTCCCTGAAACTGCTGACCTTGTACCAGAGTTTGAAACCAATTACTTTGATAAGACATATTTTGGCAGAAAAGCGGTGGATTGCAGTAGCATAGCTAGCATGTGGTGGAGTGGGACAAGTTGGTTGGTCCTCCCTTGTCAATGCTTTTATGGGGCTGGAATTTTGGACATGAGGGCCGTGGTTGGGGATGGCAAATTCAAGGGCTACCCTGGGTAGTACACACTCTAGCTATGTCATTGGTGGATTGGCAGAGTCTTTGGATAGTTGGATAAAACGTCTTGCAGTATTTATTCCAGTTGTTTACATTCTGAGTTCAGATCGTACCAAGGTCAGCTTTGATAAAATGAGTAACAATCAAGTACTGAGGTCAATAGCCATCAACTAACTTAAAATTCTCAGCCATGTGCCTAAATTAGAAGCAATTATTATGATTTCATCAAAGAAGCATAACTTTCACTATGCTTGCTAAAGTAGTGATAAGAGTGAGTCACTAAGCAAATGTACAAAAATATACATTGTAGTGAATGCTACTTGGTTTATGTCCCTCCCATACACCTTTGTGTCCCCCACAAAAAAAATACAATGTATTGCACAGTAATTCCCTCTTAACATCCAAAAGGATGCAATTTTGTTTGTTCCTTCTCGAGCCACGCCTGGCTCATAAGGGCCGGTTTCTCGGTTTCCTTGGAATAGAGGATCCCCCACCTGGATGGGACGCCAGTCCGTCACAGGTGAGCTGCAAGATACAGGAGCAAAGAGTGAGAGAAAGTTGTGGCGAAAGAGTCAGCAGAACTTCGTCATTACCTTCTGCCGGAGCTGCATGGAACTTAGGTGTTTTGCTCATAAACACACACATTACCCAGTCTGAGATTCAAACCGTGATCTCTCGACCACGAGTCTGCTGCTCTAACCACTAGGCCATGTGCCTCCACTAAAAGGATGCAATGTAAAAGTAGCACAGAATGTGATGACAGAAGGGTATCCAAGACTTGTGGCCTGAATGCTGCCTGACCTTCTTTGAATGTAAGGAGTCAAGGGCTGATACATTTGCATGTAGAAGAGCATCTTCTGCTGTTCAGCACTTCCTAGATTTTCTTAATGATTATAATAATGATGGTGATGATGATTAATTGTTAACTAGTTTGTGTTATACTCAAATATAGTATGCTTTAACTCTTTTGTGTTCAGATTACTCTGTTAAATGTAATACTTTTTCACTCAAATTGTTTTGAATTAATCATGCATTAGCTTATAGCTTTGAAGTTTCAATGATGTGTTTGTTTATTTTTAGAATGTCAGTGTAGGTTTGGTGTGAGAGGCTGGATATGGCCACTTTGAATATAAAACTTGTAGAATATTTGGGCCAGATATGGCCGGTTTAAACACTAAAGGGTTAAATACACCAAATATACTTAAATTTTAACAATAACAGTTAAACAAAAAAAAAAAAGAAACAACATATAAGCTTATAGGGCAGACCCAAAAGTACCATTCCCATAGAAGCACTGCCTGGTGTGGGGGTAGGGGTGGAAACTGTCTCTTCTCCCTCTTATGCTACTAATACACTAGTTGATATTGAGAAGTAGAAAGGTTTAGAGAATACCCATGCTAACCATGAATTGCTGCTATTCTATTTATAATATCAATAAAAACTTCAAATGTTGATATAAATTCTATATCATTAACTGAGAGTTGGTCTTTCTTGGCTTTCCATTTAGGCTGTTCCAGACATTCTTTTGGATTAACTTTGCTTTCAACAATATAGTATTTTATTTTTAATAACTCTATTTTTTTAAAACCAAATTTTCATTTAGATAGATTGCCTTTGTTTCAATAAATTTTGAAAATAGAAGAATTTAGTAAAATAACTATATCATTATGAAGCTGGTGTTTGGAACATAGATTAACATGAAGTTTGAACTTTTGATGAGAGGTTTTAATTTAGATCCTTTTAAATGAGGATGTTTATATCATAGAGCTGAGGGTTTGTCTCAGGCAGGTTGGTATCAAAAGAGTTGAACTGAAACTGCATTAAATATGAGAGCAATTTTTTTTTATTTTGCATTTATCTATTTGTCGAATTAATTTGTTTCCTGACATTTAGAATATAAAACGGAATGAATCGAAAAACTAATTGTAAACTAAGGGTCATTCTATATCCTGGGAATGAAACATCCATTTCTATCTTGGTGGAAAAAGGATTATGATATTTAAAAAAAAAAGACATTTAATGTAAGGTTTACTCAGGTTTACTGAACTGTAGAATTGTTGAATATCAAGTTTTTGATGTATGTATGTATGTATATATATATATATATATATATATATATATATATACACCCATGCCAGCATGGAAGGCGGACGTGAAATGATGATGATGATAATGATGATGATTTAGATTTCTTGTGTCACTGGATAGAGGTTTGATTGGTTAAATACCATCAGAAAATGATACTAGATGTTAGATGTTAGAGGAGCAGAGGAACAGTTTTAGTGGCAGACATATTGCATGACTAATCATATACTCCTGTCTTCATGAGTTTGTTCACGCTTGTGTGTGTGTGTGTGTGTCTGCATGTGAGTTTGTGTATGAATTTGTATACATGTTCGTGTGTGTGTGTGTATGTGTGCATGCGCATGTACACACAAATGTGTGTGTGAGTGTGTGTGTGTGCAATGGAGTGTGTATGTTAGTGATTTTGTGCTCATGTGAGTTTGAATTTGTGTACATTTGTGTATGGATACGCATACATGCGTTCTATCCGTGTGAGTGTGTCAGTGTGTTGTGCATGTGTATGTATTTCTGTTTTTGTTCTCTGTGTTGTGTTAAAAATATAGCATACATTCGGTTAGATGCATCTAATGATTAATGATACACCTTTGTGTATATGCATGTGTGCACACATGCATATATGTGTGTGTGTGTACATATATACATGTTAGTGTGTGAGTGTATGTTAAATGTTCATGGTTATACGTATGTGCTGAGATGTTTCTTCAGCAGTGCCTGCACATTCTCGTGTCTATGTGTATGTGTTACATCTGAAGTATTACATACATACAAGTTTATATACCTTATGGTTTATCTTAAACAAGTTTGACACTTCTGATTTATAGGAGAAGAGGAAAGAGTGGGCAAGTTCACACAAGTGTGTGTGTTTGCATGTGTGTATATGTCAAAAATGTTATTAAACATTATATACGCACAGGTAGATATATATATATATATATATATATATATATATATATATAGTAGTTTTTTTTACTTATTATATATTGATCATTTATTTTTATACTTTTTGAGATCTAGTAAAAAATATATATTATTTGTTATTTATGTTTTGGTTTATGTCTATCACTGTTTGAGTTGCATAATAGTGGTTTTATCTCTAATTTATATATATATATATATATATATATGTATATATATCCTTAAGAAAAAGTGAAGGCATGGCTGTAGATGTAGGGTTGAAATTTTACATTGCAACCAACTAGTTGCAAGTTCAATCCTAATATACAACTTAGGTGAATATCTTCTACCATTACCTTAGGTCAGTCAATACCTTTCAAATGGAAGTGTATGTGTCACACATTTCCATTCACAATGTACGCACACACTTACTCATATATTTTTATGCTGAATTATAATGAAAATATTTTAACATTAAACTGAAGAATTACTCAATGGTTAGTATAATTACTCAATGGTTAGTATAATACACACACACACACACACATGCACGCATAAGCATAGCTGGCAGAATCATTAGCATGCAGGGCAAAATGCTTAGTGGTAATTCACCTGCCGTTATGTTCTGGTTATATCAGGTCATCCCATTAGTTCTGTCCAATTTTACCTTTTTTAAAATTGAATGAAATTTAATAGTATTTTAGAATGTCTAATGAAATTAAAAATTATTTCTATGCATTTGTGTACATTTAAACTAATTAAACCTACTATGGCAACCAAGAGAATGGCAAAAGTGTTGTACAATATTTTGTCACTTAAATCTGATGACATATAGATATCTCACTACAGGCTGAATCTGATATTACTATTGTCTGATAAGATGAGGCAATCATCATGTAGATAAAAATTACATAAACTAGCAGTATTGCCCGGCATTGCTCAGGTTTTTGTTTTCGATCCTTAGAATTGGAATTTTTTAAAAGTAAAAATTTTGCATTATGTAGCTTTCATTTATTTTGAGATACTCTGTGTTTCTTTCAATCACTTTAAATATAACTAAGAATTTAGTAAAATAACTTAGTTATCATTCAGCTAGTATTAGGAACATAAATTGTGACTAAGGTTTGGTAGAAGATTTTAATTCAAAAATTCTGAAAAGAAGACATTTGTACTACAGAGCCAGAGCCGGTTTCAGCCGGGTTGGTAACAAAAGGGTTAAGTGAACATTTTTCTGGTTGAAATACACCAAAAAATGGCGACACAGCAATAAAAAAATCGTAAAAAATAGGGATTTTTAGAAAAAAAGCACCTTTTTGATGTAAATAATTTTTGGTGTTCACATAGTCCGATTTGAATTTTTTCTTCTACGGAAGGAAGAGCAAACCTTCTATCATACTCTCAATTTTGGTCAACTTGCGCCACAGGGTCTCGGAGGAGATAGTGTTAGTTGAAGGCTACCAAACCTGCCATACACAGACAACTTCAGCTTTATATAGAGAGAGATAACACCAGTAAGTTTATGAAGCAAAAAGGAGACAAATAAACAAATAATACACAAAGTCAGACAAGTGAAAGCATGTGCCTGAAAAAGTGTGGACATATAAAACAGAAGCAAAAACAAAAACCAAAGAAGTGTACCATGAAAATAAATATGTCAAACAATGAAACAGAAGAGAATCAGAAGTTTTGGGTAATGCTCTTGATCAAAAATAAGATAAAGAATTATGAGCAAGAGAAAGAGAAAAAAATGTACCTTACATTTATTTCTTTATTGCCCACAGGGGGATAAACATAGAAGAAACAAACAAGGACAGACAAAGGGATTAATTCGATTACATCAACTCCAGTGCATAACTGGTACTTATTTAATCGACCCCGAAAGGATGAAAGGCAAAGTTGACCTCGGCGGAATTTGAACTCAGAACATAACGGCAGGTGAATTACCACTAAGCATTTTACCCTGCATGCTAATGATTCTGCAAGCTATGCTTATGCGTGCATGTATGTGTGTGTGTGTACTTTACTAACCATGTAATGCCTCACTATACGGTTGTTTCAATTTCTTCAAAGGCTAGTTTGAATCTGATCTTTAGACAAACACAAGAATGTATTGACACAATTGAACAATTGTAAGGTGTCACCTAATTGATAAAGGAAATATCAACTCTGCATCTAATAAATGTGTTGAATACCTTCTTGAGTTATGGTCTACTCAATCCACAACCAAGACATATAATATGCATGCACACCACACACACACACACACACACACACACATGCACACACACACACGCACACACACACACACACATACACACATGAAAGTACATGGCCTAGTGTTTAGTGTGTTGCACTCACGATCACAAGAGAATCCTTTTGATTCCCAGGCTGGCAGTACATTGTGTTCTTGAGCAAAGGACTTCATTTCATGTTGCTCTAGCCCGCTGCAACGGAGTAGTGTTCCATTCAGAGGGAATGTTGGCTTGCCCAACCAGCCAGTGGAGTAACACTAAGAAGGTATAACAATGCAAAGCAGTGCATTGTGACCAATTACAGATAAGTTAACTATTATCATTTCATCACAAGAGTGTTCACTGCTATCAATTCACCATGAAGAAAGTTCACTGTAAGGAAAATTCACCGTGAGGAAAGTTAACCATGAAACTATATCCATAGTATCTTACCATTAATAATTAAAAACTATTTTATTGAAAAAGAAAACATGAAAGTAATGGAGATTCTGTAGTAAATTGATGACAGTGAACTTCCCATGCTGTGAGGTAATGACTGAATTTACAGGACATGATCGCGACCAGTGTTGTATAGAAAAATCCAATAGTCCAATCAATACATCGATATATCTATATATGTGTGTGTATGTATAATTGTGTATGTGTATGTATAAGTGTGTATGTGTATGTGGGGGGCTGTGTATATATATATATATAATATATATATATATGCACACACACACATATATATACATATATATGTCTTATATGCATGCATGAGTATGTTTATATGTGTGTTTATGCATATATGTATGTATGTATCTTTCACCAGTGTATATCAGTGAAGAATCTAGAATGAAAATGTGGTCTCTACTATAATTTAAAGATTTAAAGACACTCCCTTGTCACTCTTGCTTTTAAGAGATATGGTGAATCAGAGTTTAGCTTGATGAAAGCCTGTACCCAATGGCACACTGGTTCACCAATTGTGATATGAAAGAGATAAACAATAAAATATCATGTGTCATAAATCTGAGCATTAAGTGAAATCATTTCAATTAATGACACATCATGACTATATAAGTTTTATTCATCTTCATATAACAGCATCAACCCAAACAACTTGCTAAGGCTATTTTTATCATCACAGGTGAGCTAACAAGGAAGGTTTTTATGTGTTTGTTAAATATGCTAGACAGAGCAACCAAATCCCACTCCCAAACCACACCTTACTGTTTGAAGAAGCTGGACATGTTGGATAATGCAATCTGAAGTACACTGTGCCTGACTAACAGGCAGGATGGTCACAACTGAAATGGTTTTGATTTTAGCTTCACTCAGTCAGAGATAATTTGCTGTTAAACAACAGCAACAGCATTTCTATAGGTTGTTGTTGTTGTTGTTTAACACCGTGTCAGAGCCAAGATGTTTGGCCAAGGTGTTCAGATACAGTGCGTCTAGGACCACAGTGTTCAATATGACCAAGACCTTTTTTAAGATAATGTGGTGTGATTTGAAGAAGATTTTTGTTGCTATTTCTAGCAGAATTAGTGACCACATAAAAGCTCCTCTCTCAGTTTTCTTCACCACAAGTTATAATGCTATACAATGTGTCCAGCCATTGTTTGACTCTAAAGCAGTTTTCCTTTGACAATTATCCTTCTATCTTCTTATCTGCTTTAAATCTTCAAAGTGTAATGCAGTGATTGAACACTTGGTGGCCTTCCCGATTATAAGATTTCTTGGAGTGGATACACTGTAGAAGCTTCCTTGCCATTCAGTAATTTAAACTTACCTCATGGATTATTTGCACTCATTAATTATTCATTGATCATGCTGCCAACATCAGTGGCAGGTACACATTGTACCATACTTTACTGAGGAGGGTCACTAAGACTAAAATATGTCTTGACTTGTCACTAAATTTACTAAAGATCAGGCTGCCCTCTGTCCACTGATTGCTTTCATTCAATTTTTAATTAACTGTTATTTCAGAGTTACCTCCCTTGTTTTTCAGAAGAATTATCATTAACACTGATTATACTTATTTCCTTTGCAAGTGTAATTTAAAGTGATTAATTTTTATTTTGTGGCCTATCAAATTAAGTATATTAGCCTTCTCTTAAATATATGTTCTTCATATAGGAGATAGACAGAAAATCTTTAGGTCATTATTTTTAACTGCCTCGTCAGTAAATGTAGATTTTATGCAAACTCCTACATATAATCTATATATTCTCTCCTATTCTAAAATCAGTTGAATATGTGTAAGGCAACATGACACAGTTTAACCATACACTTTCCCTAAAAATTTATAATTTTATGCAAATATATGAACCAATATTGGAATCCTTGAGTGAAAATAAAATAGTAATAACACTAAAGTAAACTGCTATAAAGTTTGCATAAAATTCTACTTTTTATTCCTCCAACTTGCATGTTATGACCAGAGTGAACAAACAAAATCAGTTTGGAGAGCCAAGTTCCTTACCAAATATATTACTGCCAAAATGCTTAAAGCATTTTTTTTTTATTGGAAATTACTCAACGCAAGATTATGCTGGCCATTGGTAAATAGCCATCTTATGAATATTCTTATACAGAAAATATGGTAAGTAGTAATTTTATGAGTGTTCTAGTACAGTAAATGAAAACTAGAAAAAAAAATCACCTAAAATAGCTATTACACTAGATTGCCAAAAGAATTTTGTGTTGTAAAATATTATTTTAATACACGGATGCAGCAGAGACATGACTAAACCTTTGAGTCAGCTCTACTAACTTATTGATCTGTATAGTAGTATTCAATATATTGTATGTTTGTGTGTGTTTGACTTCCGTTATCTATCTATTTCATTTTAAAAGATAAGGTTTCCATATAAACATACAAAAAAAATTACATAAAATATTTATATAATGAAAGAAACATCTACAAATCTTAGTGAATAAAGATAAAATATATTTTCTTTATAATTTTTTCTTATATGAAATTTAAACAATTTTTTTAGCATACATATCCATTTCTAGATAGAACTTGTTGAGATTTTATTACTGTGTTTCTGGAAATTCACACTAAAGTTATTTCTCTTTACCTTCCTTACACTGTCAAAATTTATTTGGATGGAGTTGAAGGAACAGGAGTGTATGGAGGCCATTATTAATATATGAGTAAATTCCATTGAGATCATCTTTACAATTCATCTCATCAGGGTCGTGGGGTCAATGCAATCGACAAGCCCCCTCCCCAAAAAACTTCAGGCCTTGTACCTATAGTAGAAAGTATTATTAGTGTAAGGGAATGAAAAGAGAAATAAGAAACAAAACTTGGTTGGAAAATTAGCTTAATAAGTACTTAACCTTTAATTCCACAGCATTCATCATATAAAACACTAGCAGTATCGCCCGGCATTGCTCGGGTTTGTAAGGGAAAAAACTATATAAGCATTTTTAGAGAGTTACTTCCCTTATATAATAGCAAAAAATTGCATTAAAAATGGGAAAAAATTATGGTAATTTTTTTTTTTAAATCGTAGACTCATCGTAGACATGCGCTAACACCCAGAAGGGCTCGATATGAATCACGACTATAAGATACCCGCTTTTGGTTACACTGCACCGCAAAATGTGGGAGTAGTTAGGAATCTAAATCGTAGGAGACAGACACACAACTTCACTTTTATATATAAAGATTAGAAGGAATACTCTTCTTTTATTTTTATTTTATTTTATTTGTTTCATTCATTTGACTGCGGCCATGCTGGAGTACCACCTTTAGTCGAGCAAATCGACCCCAGGACTTATTCTTTGTAAGCCTAGTGCTTATTCTATCGGTCTCTCTTGCCAAACTGCTAAGTGACGGAGATGTAAACACACCAACATCAGTTGTCAAGTGATGTTGGGGGGACAAACACAGACACACACAGTGGGACTGAGCCCAGAACCATGTGGTTGGTAAGCAACTTACCACACAGCCACTCCTGCGCCTGTCATATTTTCATTACTTTCATTTTAATTCATCAAAGATGGACATGTTATACAACAATTTACTTGATTTTATGGTGGTGTTTGTAACAATTTTAGCATGAATAAAAGAATAAATTGAGAATGAGAAGCTAAAAATATGGTAGAATATTCAGTGTATATTGTGCTACATTCACATGGTCAAATTAAAATGTTTGCTTTGTGTGAGGATCTGGTGTGCAAGAGAGATGACTGCACTGGTATGGTCATATGTTGCAAATGGATGAGGACAGCTGTGTGACAAAGTGTCACACCCTAGCAGTTGAGGGAACCTGTGGAAGAAGTAGACCCAGGGTGACCTGGGATGAGATAGTGATTCACGACCTTTGAATGTTGGGCCTCATGGAACAATGACAAGTGACCGAGACCTTTGGAGATATGCTGTGATTGAGAAGACCCAGCAAGCCAAGTGAGACCATAACCATGGCTTATGCCAGTGCTGCATAACCAGCCCATTTAAGAGTACCTTCAATCATTGGATAATAAGCTACACATGTGAAGACTTGTTGAGGCAAGTAAAATCGTTGTCATAGCCGATGACAGTACTGCCGGATTGGCACCCATGCTAGTGGAACGTTAAAAGCACCATTCAAGCAGGATCATTGCCAGGGCCATTCACTGGCTCTCATGCCAGTGGCATGTAAAAAGCGTCATTCAAGCATGATCATTGCCAGCATCACCTGACTGGTTTCTGTGCCGGTGTCATGTAAAAAGCACCATTTGAGCATGGCCGTTGCCAGTACTGCCTGACTACCCTCATACTGGTGGCACATCAAAGCACTCACTATACTCTTGGAGTGGTTGATGTTAAGAATGGCATCCAGCCGTAGAAACTTTGCCAGATCAGATTGGAGCCCCCTCAGTCAAACCATCCATGCCAGCATGGAAAGCGGATGTTAAACGATGATGATGATTATGATGATGATGACAACAGGCTTCTTTCAGTTTCCATCTGCCAAATCCATCTGAGGCTATAGTAAAAGACATTTGCCCAAGGTGCCACACAGTGGGACTGAACCTGGAACCATGTGGTTGAGAAGCAACCTTCTTAGCATGTATGCATGTATGCTATGGAATACTCAGACACAATATTACAATGAGCAAGCAGTTCGAGACATTTAACAACAGAAATACACATCATTGAAACTGTTGGAAGATCCACTGACTTTACATTTGTAAGTGTTCCTCTCTAATTCTTTTTTAATATTCTACTGATTAAAAAAAGGATTACTGTTCTGTGTTATTATTCAGACATAATTCTTTTATCATTTTTATTATTTTAGAAGCAATGAAAAGAGGAAGAAAATTGTTGTAGCAAGCTACTAATTTTCCCCCAAAGTTTCCATAGCCTATTACCAAGTAATTCCTTTGTGACACAATATGTAAAATTTGTTCTGCTTTTTTTTTAATGTTTCATTACATAAAAGAGTGTTTTAATGTGAATGACTGACTGCTTGATTTACCAGACAAACATTCTATGGAAAGGAAATGGATTATGAAGGACAAAAGAGAAAAAAATTCTATCAAATCTCCAGCAACCAAGCTGCACCAGCTTTTCTCATGAAGGTTTCTATGTCAACTACTTTTGCTAAATTATGCATGGTTATGTGGATAAGAAGCTCACTTTGCAACCATGTGGCTTTGGGTTCAGTCCTACAATGTGGCAGCACCTTGGGCAAGGGTCTTCTATTACAACCCTGGGCCAACGAATGCCTTGTGAGTGAATTTGGTAGGCATAAACTGTGAGAAAGGCTGATGTACACATATCTTTTATCTTTTACTTGTTTCAGTCATTACACTGCAGTCATGCTGTGGCACCACCTTGAAGAATTTTTAGTCAAAAGAATTGCCCCCAGTATCTATTCTTTTAAGCCTAGTACTTATTCTATCATTTCTTTTGCTGAACCACTAAGTTCAGGGACATAAACACACCAATACTGGTTGTCAAGCAGTGGTTGGGGGACAAACACAGACACAAAGATGCATGCACACACACACACGATGAGGTTCTTTGAGTTTTGGTCTACCAAGTCCATTGACAAGGCTTGTCAACCCGACAGTATAGTAAAAGACACATGCCCAAGTATGTCACATAGTGGGATCAAACCTAAAATCATGTAGTTGGGAAGCAAGCTTCTTACCACACTGTGTGTGTGTGTGTGTTTATGTATATGTGTGTATCTTTGTGTTAGTGTTGTTTCCATTATCACTTGACAACTGGGGTTGATTTGTTTGAAAGAAAAACCCTTCAAGGCAGTGCTCCAGAATGGCCACAGTCCAATGACTAAAACAAGTAAAGGATAACAGACAATTTATAAAAGCAATTATTGTGATATTTGAAAAGAAAGTTCTTGTTTCTTTCAAGTAGTAATCTCTTCATTCTTAATTTTACATCTCTTTTTATTTTTTTAATTCTTTAAATTTATTGACTTAATTTCAGATTTTCTTGATATTAATTAAAATAGAAATGTCTCATCTATCTTAAGACATTTTTTTAGTGAAATTCACAAAATTGAAACATTAAAGTTTGTCGATCTATCGCTTAATGGCTTGTGTGTTACTTTTTGAAAAATTTAGCAAATTAACTTTTCAAACAATTAAATCATGATTAAGGAATTGAACTTATGTTCAAAGATGTGAAAATTGTGAAACATGCAGTCAGGAAACTATAAATTAATAGCATTTAAATCATCATCATCATCATTTAATGTCCGCTTTCCATGCTAGCATGGGTTGGACGATTTGACTGAGGACTGGCGAACCAGATGCCTGCACCAGGCTCCAATATGATCTGGCAGAGTTTCTACAGCTGGATGCCCTTCCTAACACCAACCACTCCGAGAGTGTAGTGGGTGCTTTTATGTGCCACTGGCACAAGGGCCAGTCTGGCAGTGCTGGCAAAGGCCACACTCAAATGGTGTTCTTTATGTGCCACCTGCACAGGAGTCAGTCCAGCAGCACTGGCAACGACCTTGCTCAAATGTTTTGTTCACATGCCACCAGCACAAGTGCCTGTAAGGTGACGCTGGTAACGATCATGCTCAAATGGAGCTTTTTACGTGCCACTGGCATGGGAGCCAGACAGCTGCTCTGGCAGTGATCCCGCTCGGATGGTGCTATTAGCGCTCCACTGGCACAGGTACCAGTCATCGAATTTGGTTCAATTTCGATTTCACTTGCCCCAACAGGTCTTTGCAAGCAGAGTTTAGTGTCCAATGAAGGAAGGTTGGCATGGGTGCCAGTTGTCGAAACAAATCTTTGAAGTAAATTAAGAATAGAGTTCACTGACTTTAATTAGAAAAATAAATGGTTACTAGACAAATATGATAGTGTTTGGAACACAGTAAAGTATTTCCCACATACATGTATCACTGCATGATTAAGAAGTTTGCATCCTAACTATATGGTTTTGAGTTCAGTCCCATGGTATGGTATTTTGGTCAAATGTCTTCTACTATAACCCTAAGCCAACCAAAGCCTTGTGAGTGAATTTGATTGACAAAAACTGAAAGAAACTTTGTGTGTGTGTGTGTGATTTTTCTTTGAGTTTTATCTAAGTTCTTCTCGAGAGAGTTCAAGCTGGTCACTAACAAAACAACAAGACTTCTTTTAACAACAAGTTAAGAAGGGTTCCCAATGTTTGTAAATATATGATTGAGTTTGTGTACTGGTTAAACTGTTTATGCAAGCATACATGTGTGTGCATCTATTCACATAAGAATTTCAGATGGAGAACTTTTAGAATGTCTTACAAATCTTCACTATGCCACTGATAGATTGGATTTGGAGAATCCACATCAGTTTCTTTTGCTCTTTCACCGCAAAACCAGAGAAAGAGCAAAAGGCAGGCATGCAGGTATGTATGTATGCATAAATGTATTTGTGTTTGGTAGAGAAGAAGAATATTCAACAAAATTTCAAAAAGGGCTTTTTTTTATCTTGAAGGTATGTTTGAAACCTCATCTCTATCCATACAATAAAAAAGTAGAGTGGTGGGGCTTAATTTACACCCCTTCACATTGAAATTGAAGCAGGAGAGTCAGTAATAAACAAGTGAAGGATTGGCACAGTGGATCTCAAGCATTGTAGAGACATATATGTGCCTGGCCTTGTAATTAAGTTTATTTGATATAGCTATGTAATGGACTTTTACCTCGTTTTTTTTTCCTTTCAGATTCTTTATATTTTATCTATTTCTTAGCAAAGTGAGATTGTAGCCGTGACCTATCCCAGCTTCACATAACCAGCCTATTTATAAGTACCCTTCAGTTGTTGGACAAGATGCTGTGCTTGAGAAGACCTGTTGAGTCAAGTGAAATCATTGTCGTGGCCGATACCAGTACCACCTGACTGGCACCCATACCAGTGGCACATAAAAAGCATCATTTGAGCATGGTCAATGCCGGTGCCACCAGACTGGCTCCCATGCTGGTGGCACATAAAAAGCACCATTTGAGCATGGTCAATGCCAGTGCCACCAGACTGGCTCCCATGCTGGTGGCACATAAAAAGCAACATACGAGTGTGGTTGATGCCAGTGCTGCCTGACTGGCTCCCATGCTGGTGGCACATAAAAAGCACCATTTGAGCATGGTCAATGCCAGTGCCACCAGACTGGCTCCCATACTGGTGGCACATAAAAAGCACCATTTGAGCATGGTCAATGCCAGTGCCACCAGACTGGCTCCCATGCTGGTGGCACATAAAAAGCACCATTTGAGCATGGTCAATGCCAGTGCCACCAGACTGGTTCCCATGCTGGGGGCACATAAAAAGCAACATACGAGTGTGGTTGATGCCAGTGCTGCCTGACTGGCTCCCATGCAGAAACCTTGCCAGATCAGATTGGAACCTGGTACAGCCTCCTGGCTTGCCAGTCCTCAGTCAAACCATCCAACCCATGCCAGTATGGAAAGCAGACATTAAACAATGATGACAATGATGATGATTTGAGCTGTGTTGTGAAATTATGTTACTTCTACAAACAAATATGCAATTTTCTGTCAATATATCTACATTTAATAAGGCAGTGAGTTGGCAGAATCATTACTATACCAGCAAAATTATTAGCAGCCTTTCTTCTGACTTTATGTTCTGAGTTCAAATGCTGCCATGATCAACTTTGCCTTTCATCCTTTCAGAGTCAATAAAATAAGTACCACTTGAACACTGAGGTCGATGTAATCAACTCACTCCATCCCCAGAAATTGCTGGCGTTGTGTCAAAATTTGAAACTAATATATCTATGTTTAATGGACAATTTGTTTTGAATAATGCATTTAAGTTCCTAAACAACCAAATCTAAACTAGCTATAAATTAATAAGATATAATATAGGCACAGGTGTGGCTGTGTGGTAAGAAGCTTGCTTCCCAACCACATGGTACCAGGTTCAGTCCCACTGCATGGCACCTTGGGCAAGTGTCTTCTACTGTGGCCTCAGGCCAACCAAAGCCTTGTGAGTGGATTTGGCAGATGGATTTGTCCCCCATGGTCATTGCTTGACAACCGATGCTAGTATGTTTATGTCCCTGTAACCTAGTGGTTCAGCAAAAGATACCAATAGAATAAGTACTAGGGTTACAAAAAATAAGTCCTGGGGTTGATTTCTTTGACTAACACCTTTTAAAGCAGTACTCTACCAAGCCACAGTCAAATGACTGAAACAAGTAAAAGAATAAAAGAATAAAATACAAAATTCCAAGGTGGTAAGCTGGTAGAATCGTTAACATGCCAGGTAAAATGGTTAGCTGCATTTCATCTGTCTTCACATTGAGTTTAAATTCCACAAGGGTTGACTTTACCTTTCATTCTTTTGGAATCAATAAAATAATAACCAGTTGAGCACTGGGGTCGATGTAATTGACATTTCCACTCCCTCAAATTTGCTGGCCTTGTACTGAAATTTGACACTAAAATATCAGCACTTATTACACAATAATAGAATAACAGTTCACTTAAATACATATTCAAATTTCAAATGATTCATTAATTCACAAAATAATACAAAGCTAAGATATCGATATTCATATGTATACACATGCATGTGTGTGAAAGTGCATGTATGTCTGTGTCTCTTTGTTTTGACATTGTGTGATTGTTGTGAAACATGTCTGGGGATGGGGGAAAAAATTACCTTGCTTGGAATTAAATAATGGTTGGCAACAGGGAGGACATCTGGTCATAGAAAACCTGCCTCAATAAACTTTGACCTATGAAAGCACAAAAAAAGTGGAAGTTAAAAAATGAAGATAATGATGTCTATGTGTATGGGAAGAAGATATGTCTGTGACTTTCCTATGTGTTTTTTCCTTTGGTGAAATTTCTGCAACCATTGCCTCTGGGAATCTACATTCATGACCAGTGCCATGCAGGAATAACATTAATTTCTTAGTTTTGGTTGGGATTTTTTTATTTATTAAGTCATTTCTCATTGGTTATATTTTGATGGAAATGTTCTATACTTTCTCCCCCTTTCTTGTAAAATAACTGAAAATAATTTTAAAATTGCTATTTTACTCTTTGTATTTATTTTAAATAAGATTGTTAAGAATTTTTCTTTTCTTTTATCAAAGACAGACTGTTTTAAAAATTGTGCTTTCCCATCATCTGATGTGGTCCATATATGAATGAAAATATCTGAAAGAGTTTATGAAAGAATATTTGAAAAAATTGAATTTCATTGATGAGAAAATTGAATTTTTGAAATTATTGAGATTATGTGATTATAGAGAAGATAAATACAGGATTAACTTATTTAAAATAAAATGCTAAATTAACTTATTAAAGATAAAATGCATGATTTTATAAAGTATTTTCAGTTATCTTATGAGAAAGAATGAGAAGACTATAATACATTTCCAACAAATATCCTTTACTTTGCAATGAAAAATAACTTTACACTGGTATTAAACATATACATACATATGTATGTATGTATGTATTCTATTTTTTAATTATTATAAATCTTCCACTTTGGAGGGAGCCGGTTTCCAACAAAGATACAAGGCTCCATCTTTGGGATGTAGTTAATAGACAAATTCACATTTGGAACTTGAGAAAACCCTTGCATATTTGTACTGTTCCACTTACAGATTGCACTTGCAATGTACGAATTAGCCGGTCAATTTCTCTTTCTGAAAATCCCAGTTTATCCAGATTCTCCTTTAAGCATTTACTGACAAAACCTAGTACTCCAATTATTATTGATATGAATATGAATTCATCATCTGGATATAGAAGCTGGAGGTTTCAAAGCAGTTGTCCATGGATATCCTCTTTTTTTCTTTGATTTTCAAAGAGATATTTATATCTGTAGGGCAGCTAACCTCTATGATGGTACATACCTTTGCCCCTCTGTCCCAAACAACAATATCTGGCCTGTTATGCTTACATTTGACAGAAGTTTTGATAATAATATTCTGCCAGTATTCCTCGAGTTGGTGTTTATAAATGTATTCCATAACAGAGGGATTTTCCAAGTTTATTTCAGAGCAGTCTTTTTTGTGGATGACATTGTAAATTGTTTTAGCAACAACATTGTGCCACATAGGAATGTAGTACTGTGACAACATTATAGGACAGCTGCTAATCACATGCATAATCTCTTCCACAGAAACACGACATAGCCTATGCATGCAGTAGAACATTGTGAATAAATAAGCATTAAAATTTGACAGAGTAATCTGAATGCTAAAGTGTTAAACAAATAATTTGTTGTTCTGGAGAATTTTTAATGATTCATTTGTGAAATTTAATAAAATTATTAATATACTCTGCAATCATCACTAGAAACAAATATTTATTCTCTGGAATGTATCTGCCTGTAGGACTTCTGCCAAAGTGTCTGTAACTTTATCTATGCACTGAAAATGAGTAAAGCCAAGGTAAGATGACTAACTGATAAGAATACAATTCTCTGTTTATTAATGTAACAAACTTATCTCAGGCTGGGAAATTTCATTTATTGTAAAAATATATTAAAAAATTATTTAAAAATAATAAAATTTAAAAGTACAGTTTTGGATATCTTTCAAATAAAGGATAAAATATCATCAAAGTATTGCTGTAAGTAAAACTTCTTTTACTTGTTTCAGTCATTAGTGTGAGGCCATTCTGGAACACTGCCTTGAATTTTTAGTTAAATGAATCAACCTCAGTACTTATTTTTGTTAAGCCTGATATTTTTTCTATCATTCTCTTTTGCTGAACTGCTAAGTTATGAGGACATAAACACACCAACACTGGCTGTCAAGCAGTGGTGTGGAACAAACACAAACACAAAGACACACACACTCTCTCCTTCTCTCTCTCTCTCTCACACACACACACACATTTGACCACTTCTTTCAGTTTCCATCTACCAAATCCACTCACAAGGCTTTGGTCGGCCTGAGGCTACAGCAGAGGACACTTGCCCAAGGTGCCATACAGTAGGACTGAACCCAGAACCATATGGCTGGGAAGCAAGCTTTTTACCATACAGCTACACCTGCACCTTCGTACAGAATTTTTTAAATCTGTACAGTCTTTTGCTTGTATACTGTCCTGTTTTATAGTATAACATATCTTAAAGCAGCATACTATTATACATGAAATAATTAGAAATACATCTGTCACAATATATAAGACTATTATTTAATATCATATCTCACCATTACACTTCATATTTTCTTCTGTTATGTTAATTTTACCTTGCTAGCTTTGATGTGAGGGCTTGGTTTAAATTTGATATTCACATATTGTTAACATAAGTGGTTTTACAATCGGATGCCCTACCTTCTAACTGATCATTGAACTGTCAAGTAAACCAAGCAAGGCTGATTTAAGCTGAGTAATGCATTTGCCAAGCTGCACACTGCAATGGGCATGGCAACTTTTGAACTGAAAACCCTGTAGTCATTTAGTCCAACACCAAATTAGAAAGCACTGTACTTCATTCATTGCAACAAGTATAAAACGTTCTTCGCTAATTTATACCACAACTGCCTAAACAAATAAGCATTAGAATACTATAAACAACCCCCACACATCATATATTCATTTACTCCAATAATTGTACACTCTACTATACATATATTTATCATACACACACACACACACACACACATATAGATAGGCAGATACACATACATAAATGGGGAGAGAGAGAGAGATGGAAAGGAGAACACAAGTGGGCTGACAGAGAAGGTAGACTAGACTTTGTAAGTGTCAGATGTATAAAGATAGAGTACAGATGCGATACATTCTTTCAAAATACACAGGAGGCTACTTAGACGTAGTTGATAGCTTTTCTTACATATTTGTGACATAATTTGCAGAGTAGGTGGGTTTTCTGAAAGCATAATTGCCAAATTTAAGAATAAGATTGAAATGGGAAGACTTCAGGAAGCTACTGCCTCTGCAGACAGCAAAGGACGTCCTTCTCAGCTTTGAAGGGCAGATTGCATGATTCTTGAGCACAAAGTGCAATGTTGCATGGTAGCAAGTCATGGGCCTTAAATACAGAGGATTTGTAAAAGCTGGAAAGAAATGAAGCATGTATGTTCCACTGGATGTGTAATGTGAGTGTGCATGTTCATCATCATCATCATCATCACTGTATAACATCCTCTTTCCGTGCTTGCATGGGTTGGATGGTTTGACAGGAGCTTGCCAGGCCATACTTCTGTGTCTGTTTTGGCACAGTTTTTACAGCTGGATGTCCTACCTAACACCAACTACCCCACAGTGTGAATAATGAAACACAAATGAAGTGAAAGAAAAAGGTATAAGAACCAAATGTATCACACAAGAGATAAGATTGAATTGGCAGAAACATTAGCACACCGGGCGAAATGCGTATTTCGTCTGCCGTTATGTTCTGAGTTCAAATTCCGCCAAGGTCGACTTTGCCTATCATCCTTTCGGGGTCAATAAATTAAGTACCAGTTACGCACTGGGGTCGATGCAATCGACTTAATCCGTTTGTCTGTCCTTGTTTGCTCCCTCTGTGTTTAGCCCCTTAGTGGGCAATAAAGAAATATATTATTGGTGTGTGATAATAAGGTGGCATCAAAAAGTTCCAGGACTAGTTCCGTAGCATGCCAACTGATTGGCAGCACACTGTTGCATGCACAATGAGAGCTAGCAGTGACCTTCGTGAGGCAGTGTGCCAAGTGACATCACTGTGTTTACTTTGCAAGTTGTGAAATTTGTGTTTCTGTGATCACATGTATGCTGTAGCTGTGATTTTGTCATGGAGGGGAACAAAGAGCTAACATGAAATTTTGTGTTAAACTTGGGAAGTCTACTACAGAGTCATTGAGCATGCTTTAGCAAGTTTATGGCGATGAGGCAATGGTTTGATATTTCAGTTGATGGTTTTATCCAACCTTCATTATCCTGAGGTACAAAAAAAGAAACACGATTTCCGGGACCGTTGCCAGTACCGCCTGACTGGCCCTCGTGCCAGTGGCATGTAAAAGCACCCACTACACTCTCGGAGTGCTTGGTATTAGGAAGGGCATCCAACTGTAGAAACTCTGCCAAATTAAGATTGGAGCCTGGTGCAGCCATCTAGTTCGCCAGTCCTCAGTCAAATCGTCCAACCCATGCTAGCTTGGAAAGCAGACGTTAAACGACAATGATGATGATGATGACATATACCATATTGCTGGTAGATGTGTGCCTTCTCCTCATTCATGTCACTAAATGGCTTTTTCCATCCAACAACTTCTTCAACATTGAAGAAACCAAGGTTGCTATTTTGGTCTGGCAAGTGCTTTCCAGCTGAGAGTTTTAGTCAAACAGATCATATTAATTATGGCAGAGTGACCCCCAAGGAAAATGATAAGGAAATGTTTGTTAATAAAGCTGGAATGTTTTTGATGATAGGATTGTTCTGGTGTCAAAAATCATCTGTCACTTAAGTTGATACTGTTGCTGAAAGTAGTACTTATAGCTATTAAGGTTGGGCTTACAAGAGTTAAGTCAGGAACTCAAGTACATAAGTAATGACAGGAAATAAATAGTCAGCCCTCAAGACAGTCAACTACCACCCATCCTATCAACTTTACCAGCTGTAACTCTCTAATGAATCAGTATTGAATTTCACTTTTTTATGTCAATTATCATCATCATCATCATTATCACCATCATTTTAATGTCCTGTTTCCATGCTTGCATGGGTTGGTTCATTGTATGAAAATCCTCATTGATAGAAATTTACATTGGTTGGGACACGTACACAGGATGGAGAACAACAGACAGCCCAAACAACTCCTTTACTCCTAACTATGCAAGGGGAAAAGAAACCATGGAAGACCTAGACTGAGATTCAAAGATACTGCAAAAATGAATATGAAGGAATTGATGATAATAAATGGCAATTTTATTTATTTATGCACTCTTTTCAAGTCTAGCCAGGCTCATGGGCCCAGTTTCCCGATTTCTGTGGTATATGTGTTTCCCCCAGCTGGACAGGACACCAGTCCATCGCACCATTACTCAAGAAACAGGAAGAGAGAGTGAGAGAAAGTTGTAGCGAAAGAGTACAAGAGGGGTCGCCACCACCCCCTGCTGGAGCCTCGTGGAACTTTAGGTGTTTTCGCTCAATAAACACGCACAACACCCAGTCTGGGAATCGAAACCGCGATCCTCCGACCGCGAGTCCACTGCCCTAACCACTGGGCCATTGCGCCTCCATAAATAAATGGCAAACTCAAGCAAAAAACTGACCAGCATGGAGAAAGAAAGCTTATCAAGTCATACCAAAGTCATGAACAGTCATAGTCATGACAACTGACTGCAGGTAATAATATACAATTGAACAGTTCAATGTGGACTGTGGATAATTCAGAATCATAAAATTGATCCTTCAGGATTTGACAAAATAAACAAGCTCCAGTCAAGTACAGAGTTGACTTAATTGAGTGATATTAGTGTCTACCAGATTTCTTCAAACAAGAGTCAACAGCTGAAAATCTCAAACAAATCTTCTTAGTGTTATAAGCACGTTAACCTTTTAGCGTTCAGATTATTCAGTCAAATGTAATGCACATTTTCCCAAGATTTCAATGATGTGATTGTTTACCCTACACTGTAGGATAGTTGTGAAAGCTATATCTGGCCATTTTAAACATAAAAGAGATATAATATTTGAACTGGAAATTACTGATTTAAATGCTCTGGATGGTATGGAGTGTAACCCACCAATGGCTCCAGTATTCCTGTGAGAAATTGTGAGCCCCAGTATTATTACCATTAAAAGACATGGTCTGATGCAAATCAACAGAAGAAAATTAAACAAAAAAATGGGTTGGATTTCATTTATTGTCATGTAATATAAAAAATTTCAACATTTAAAAATTGTAGTAAATGTCTTTCTTCATTTATACAAATATTCTTGCTTTAAATGGTTCTAAAATGTTGGTATTTGCTTGGAATTTTTTTTCTAACAGATCGGTGCTTTAGCATTTAAACCAACTATATCTGGCCAAAACATTTTATGTTCAAACTGTCCAGATCCAGCATCTCACACTTTCCTTACAATATCATTCTAAAAATAAACAATCACATCATTGTTTGAGACCATACCACTCAAAGCTACGAAATAATGGATGATTAACTAAAAGCAATGTGAATAAATAATCAATACATTTAACAGAGTAATCTGAATGCTAACAGGTTAAGGTTCTTCTCAACTTTTCTGATGCACGTAAATCTATTGTGAGACATGTCAAAAAGAATGCAGGCTTGACCTAACATTAAAAGCTTTACTTTGTAATCATGAGGTTCTGAATTCAGTCCTTGTCTGTGACATCTTAAGCAAGTATCTTTGAATGTATCTTAGGGGTACTTCTTGTTTGGAAACTGTTTGAAAGTCCATCAGATGGGATTTTGCTGCAATTCAAAAGGACCAGCTTTGTCACATGTTGATTCCCCCTGAGAATTATACTAACAACACATGCGCCTGTAGAGTACTGTTACTTACATGTTAATTCAATGAGTAGACCATACCTGAGACCCCCTTCAGTCACGACACAGACCATGAGATTGCACCTAGAAAGTTACTCTCCCAGGCACAAGTTCAGGCAAGGTTGTTTATGGAAGACCAGCAGTTGCCCATGCATACCGGCCTCTCCTCTCCATGCCACCAGTATTATCCAAGGGAAAGGCTAAGGCCAATACAGCTTAGCACCTGTGATGTCACAACTCCTTTCTGCAGCTGAGTGAACTTGAGCAACGTGAAATAAAGTGTTTTGCTCTAGAACACAACATGCAGCCCGGTCCGGGATTCAAGCTCACAACCTCACGATCATAAGCTCGACGCTCTAACCACTGAGCCATGTGCCTTCACATGTAGACCATACCACTGATCAAATAATTAGAACCCAGAGTATTTAAAGATAGGATTATTTATATGCTTAATCCTAACTCTCCAAGTCTAAAGGTTTTGGTACTCACCCCATCTCCTCCCCTTGTAAACATATCAACCTGCATCCAAATCCACACTTTGCTGGCAATTACAACTCAGGTATTTTTCGGTAAGGGATAAAACTTTTGATGGAATCCCATCTCTTAATTGCACCCAGCAGCTTCATTTCATCTCTTTCACAATACCCACAGCACACTTCCTCACTTGAAATAAAAGAGCTGTCACCATATTTTTTTTTTCCATTCCAGCCACTCTGATGAACACAGTCTTAGATAATCATCTGATTGTCTAACATACTGTGTAAAACTGAGTAGTTAGCTCAGCTGGAATGGCTCTACAATACTGAATAATTTGATTAATGTACCCACACTACTGACAAACATACGAATGCTTATAATAATAATAATAATAATAATAATACAAAGAAGAAGAAAAAGAATGAAATTATTGTATACAGTGCTCAGGTGCACCACAACTTGTCAAAAGTGCGTATAAAGCATATGCAATAATGTACAAATGTCTGGGAAGTGAACAGTGTACGAGCCAGATACATGCTTGCGTGTGTATGGAGGGGAGAAAATCAGGTGTAGTGTTGGCGAATCTCAGGAAGCATGGAAGTTTTGAAGGATGCAGTACTCCGACAACTAACAACTGATGCCGGCAGATTGTTCCATACTTCAGCAACTCTTAGTGTGAAAAAATGTTTCCAAAAGTCATGGGAGCTGTGCTGTTTTCTCACTTTGTAAACATGTCCACGGGTGTTAGACAGGTGGAGTTTGAAAAGGTGCTCAGAATTATTGTTAGTAAGATGGTTAATAATTTTATGGTTGTTTGCCAAGTCAGCTGCCAGACATCATAGTTTCAATGTATCCATGCCCAGGGAAGTAAGGCGTTCAGAATATGGCAAATGCCTGATGGAGGGTATTCTCTTGGTTGTACGTCACTGAACAGTTTCCAGACGATTAATATCCTGGACAAGATAGGGGTTCCAGACCGGTGATGCAAATTCCAGGTGAGGCCACACCATAGCTATATAAAGCCTCAGACAGATAGCCAGAGAGCGGCTCACAAAGGACTTGGTAAGTGATGCCAAGACACCCTCAGCTTTCTTGGCAATTTTAGCAATGTGTTTTGTCCAATGCAACTCGCTGTTGACAATAATGCCCAGGTCACGTTCACAAGAAGACTTTTTGAGATTAGTGTTGTGGAGGGAGTAAGTAAACGTTGGGTTTTTTCTCCCAAAATGCATGGTGGTACATTTGTCCACAGCCAGCTTGAGTTGCCAGTCCATGATCCACTGCTGCATTGTGTCCAGGTCTGATTGTCTGATTCTTTTTGACTTAAAGGATCCTTAGACAACCAACTGACCATCCATCCATCTGTGTGCATGCACATACACACATAACATAACTTTGAAATGATGAATACTTTTTTTTGATAAAACAAATTTGAATTTTTATGAAATAAATTTTTTTACCATAAACTTATTCTTTGATATTTATACATCAATTCTCTATTTGGATAAAATATATTTTGTTGAATTTATTAAAGCAGAACCCTAAAATGTTTTTCACAGGCCCCACTTTGTGAAACACACTACCTTTTAAATTATTTGATTTCCAACTTACTTTTTAGTTTTCATGAACCCCCAAGGATCCAGCTTGATTAAATAAATGAGACAAGATTGCTCCTGGATCAGAAGTAATCTATTAAATCTAACTTTTCTCAGTAAAAGTCTAGAGGCGAGTAGCCTTTCTTTGGACACACTAAATATCGGTTTTGAAATTCAAATTTCCATAATGAAGACTCAAATTCTGATCGATACCTTTATTTCATTTTTGCCTCTTCGATAAAAGACTTAAAAAATGAAAACTAGAAAAGATTTTTTTTTAACATTAAGCCTTTGTGCAGAGAGAGATGAATATATATCTATCCCACTCCTTCAACATATCTGTATGAAACCATGATTAGCGTCGTTTCCTGATACTGGCTCTAAAACAGTAAATCGTGTAAGGGAAATAACTCTTCATAATTTAAATAGCACGGTAGCGCTATGATGCAGTACATCTACAGTATTGGTTTGAAAGCGGCATAAAAGTAAGCGCACACACGCATGCACTCACAATAGGCTTCCATATTGTTTCTCGCCACTATATTTCTTTCAATGTACTTTGGGTAAGATGCTACGGTGCTTACAAAGCAAACTTTATAACCTTACAGCCATACCTGTGCTAATATTAGTGATGGTTTAAGGCGGCGAGCCGTCAGAAACGTTAGCACGCCGGGCGAAATGCTTTGCGGTATTTCGTCTGCCGCTACGTTCCGAGTTCAAATTCCGCCCAGGTCGACTTTGCCTTTCATCCTTTCGGGGCCGATTAAATAAGTACAAGTTATGCACTGGAGTCGATATAATCGACTTAATCCGTTTGTCTGTCCTCTCTATGTTTAGCACTTTGTGGAGAGGAATTACAACCGTGTTTCGTGGCCTGCTACCTCAACAGCTCCTTTATAGGATCCAGTTAGCTCAAGACATCATCAGGAGGAACCACGTCCGGTTCCGGCCCTTACTCCTCTACCGTTTTGAGGAACGAAAGAAGAGGTACGAAAAACTAATCGAAAAATGCAGAGAACAGGGATGGAATGTCGAATATTATCACCAGGCAGTGGGGGCTAGAGGCTTCATTGAAAGGAAAATGACAACGCTTTTCAAAAGAAGATTTGTTTTTTCTTGCTCCGAGCTGCGAAAACTAATAGGGAGAGTACAGGAAGCGGTCGAAAAAGTCAGCTTCTATATATGGCTGAAGCGGGAAGACCGAAAATGGCTTGAAAGTCATAACATGACGGTGGGAAATAACATCACTAGGTGA
Organism: Octopus sinensis; assembly: GCF_006345805.1. NCBI lineage: Eukaryota > Metazoa > Mollusca > Cephalopoda > Octopoda > Octopodidae > Octopus > Octopus sinensis. The sequence continues at coordinate 163,394,706 of NC_042997.1, read as the reverse complement.
GACAAGCTGACACTGAATCAGCTTCGCTGACTGACAGGTGACGGTCGTTTAGAGAATGCGCGGGCTAAAACTACGCGCCTTCACTAGTCAGTTAAGGTGAGACAGTGTCACGTGACAACTTGCTGGAGTCTAGCGGCAGGTATTTAAAGGGAAAAATTTGACAAGTCAGTCAGTCACTGGCTGATGATACATCGAAGAGGCCAGGGAACAGAAGAAAGAAAACATGTACCCAACACCAGAGCTGATGACACCTCCGAAAGCGAGGGGCCCGCCGCGTCAAAACGGTAGAGGAGTAGGGACCGAAAACGGACGTGGTTCTTCCTGATGATGTCTTGAACTGACTGGATCCTATGAAGGAGCTGTTGTGGTAGCAGACCACCCCCTTGTGGGTAGTAAAGAAATAGGTATTTCGTCTGCCGCTACGTTCTGAGTTCAAATTCCGCCGAGGTCGACTTTGACTTTCATCCTTTCGGGTCGATAAATTAAGTACCAGTTGCGTCCTAATCATCTGACCCCCTCCCCAAAAATTTCGGGCCTTGTACCTAGAGTAAAAGAGAATATAACTGGTGCTTTAAGGCGCGAGCTGGCAGAAATGTTCGCACGCCAGACGAAATGCGCTGCGGTATTTCGTCTGTCTTTACGTTCTGAGTTCAAATTCCGCCGAGGTCGACTTTGCCTTTCATCCTTTCGGGATCGATAAATAAAGTACCAGTTACGCACTGGAGTCGATGTAATCGACTTAATCCGTTTGTCTGTCCTTGTTTGTCCTCTCTGTGTTTAGCCCCTTGTGGGTAGTAAAGAAATAGGTATTTCGTCTGTTTTTATGCCTGTTGCAGAAAGGGTTATTATTATTGAAAGTAAAGCAGCGAGTGGGCAGAATCGATAGCAGATCGGACAAAATGTTTAGCAGTATTTCGTCTGCCGCTACGTTTTGAGTTCAAATTCCGCCGAGGTCGACTTTGCCTTTCATCCTTTCGGGGTCCATAAATTAAGTAGCAATTGCGTATTGGAGTCGATCTATTTCACTGGCCCACTCCCCCAAATTTTCAGGCCTTGTGTCAAGAGTTGAAAAGAATATTGTTTATTTCTTGACGTAAAGATATATGAAGTAACAAGTGGTCGGAATAACCCCCATATGACTTTCTTTTTATTCTTTGAAATTTTTAGAAAAATTTTGCAAATTTATGAATTTTTTAAACTTTTCCCTACCACCTAAAAAAATCCTAAAAGTTTCACTCTTTTTCGAATTTTAAAAAAATTAGCTGAAAATTCGGACAGTTGGAAATGTTTGCTTAAATCACAACATTGGACCACCCTTGGGTACATCCTTATTTCCCATAAATGTGTTTGCGGATAAAAAAGATATTGAATAATATCAATACAAGTCAAAGAAATGAGGGGATTAGGTGGTCATGAGATATGTTTAAAAAAAAAACACCAGCTAAATCGCCCTTAGATCACAAATTTATTTACTTATTGCATATTCATAAGAATTTCCGTGTGTAGAATACAAATTCGAGGAAATTTTCTGAAAATTCCCCAAAAAATAATAAGTTATGAGGGGTTATATGGGGTGTTTAACCCAGAATTCCACCACTGGATGTTCGTTTTCGCCGGGACTTTTCAATTTTGGTTTTGTTTTTTTGTTATTTCCTTTTTTCACCACGCACTTCAAAATTATGGTGGTGGAGGAACCTTGAATGTAAGTTAGTTAGGCTGCCGGCATTTCTAAGGTTAAAGTGAAATAACTCCAGCAATTCAGTTTTCGGATCTTTTCCTTTTGAACTGCACACAATTTCTAGTTAACTAAACACTTTAAAACTTCGTATACCGGTAGAATGTGTCAAAATAATACATTTTTTTTTTCTTGGCTTTCTTGATAAAATTGTAATTCGTTTGTTTAACGTTGTTTGATTTTTCGAATTTTAACCAATGAATCACCTCTAATTGAACTAAAATCATTTGCTGCGTCTAAAACTGAGACAACATCCTGTCACTAACCCTAACCCTAAATTTTTTTTTCTTAATTGTTAAATTAATTTAATTGTTACGCATGTAAAAAAAAAACGGAAGGCTAAAACGAAAGCAATGGAAAATAATTTAAACAATTAACACACAAAATAATTCTATAATTTTATACACACACTTTCCGTAAAAGATCCTACTTTTCCAAGCTAAATTGCTGGAGTTATTTCACTTTTTCCAGAAAAATATTTAAAAAAAATTATAGAGGTTTAAAGTTTGATCATTTTCACCCATTGGAAGCTATCATTTTGTGCGTGACTGTACATTTTGTCGTCAACATCCTGAAAATAGCACATGTCAATATTTGTAAACAACACGTATTTTGTTGATTGAAGCATTTAATATGCGTTTAATGGGATAGTACGAACTTTAATAGATTTATCCAAAAAACCTTATTTGGCTGTTATTTTTAGCTCACCTCACAACCACCTCAATAACATTCCCCACAAATGGTTTCAATGCAGTTTCGAAGAATTAGATGAAAGTTCTCCGGTAATTTTCTTCGAGGTACATAAATGTTTATGTTAATTTAAAAATTTGCCAGCAAAATCTTATAAAAGGTGTACATGTTTATATATTATGTTATTGACTTTTGGCCTCCTCAATAGGCATGGAATGATTTGTTATGAAAATGTTATCAGATTCAATAAGATGTTTAATTTTTTTACCGTTTTCCTGTTTATTAATTATTTTAGTCTTCATATTCATTAACGTTTTTCAGTTTGCCTGAACATTTTCGGGGAGGGGGTCAGTCGATTAGCTAGATCTCAGTACGCAACTGGTACTTAATTTATGGATCCCGAAAGGATGAAAGGCAAAGACGACCTTGGCTGAATTTGAACTCAGAACGTAAAAGCAGACGAAATACCTATTTCTTTACGACCCACAAGGGGCTAAACACAGAGAGGACAGACAAACAGATTAAGTCGATTATATCGACTCCAGTGCGTAACTGGTACTTATTTAACCGACCCCGAAAGGATGAAAGGCAAAGTCGACCTCGGCGGAATTTGAACTCAGAACGTAGTGGTAGACGAAATACTGCTAAGCATTTCGCCCGGCGTGCTAACGAGTCTGCCAGCTCGCCGCCTTGGTTTGATATAAAAATATTTTCAGATTCAATAAGATGTTTAAATCTTTTCAATGTTCATATTGATTAATTTTTATTTTTTTATTGATAGTTAAACAAATTTTTTTTTTAGTTGGGGGAGATAACTCAATTTTTTAATGGGGGTGAGATAACCAAAAAGTTCCGCATACTATTCAGAAAGTTCTGCAGGCCGCAGTTTGCCCATGGTTCTTCTATACGGTCGTTAGATCTGCTTTTTCGAAAAAATGCATTTTTCAAGGAGAGATGCGAAACTGCATTAGCCCTCGAAATCTTTTGAGATGCTTGTACTACAGCGAGTCCGTATCTGATTCGCCGCCACAAAAACCGTGAATCATCTCGATGGAAATCTGTACTCAACAACGCGATTTTTTTTTCAATAACGGTATAAAAAACTAAATACCAACAGTTATTTCCCTTACTCCCAAGAAATCAATACAATGTGAGCTAAGTCAGTGTGGTCCAATATTGTTTTCTAAAAATGATATAATTAATAATTTCTGCAATTGGGAAGGGAAGCAGTTGATTAAATTGACCTAAGTATTTGATTTAGACTATATGCGATAGACCCCGGTAGAAGCACAAAGTTGACCACTTCCGGATTTAAACTTGAAGCGCAACACTTAATGATATATATTTTTTTTTTTTAATTCATAATAATGATAATCCTTTCTACTATAGGCACAAGGCCTGAACTTTGATGTGAGTCCTCAACTTCCCACCAAAGTTCAACTGAAATTCAACCCTAGAATTCAGCTGGTACTTATTTTATCGACTTCGAAAGGATGAAAAGCAAAGTCAAACTCGGTGGAATTTGAATAATAATAATAATAATAATAATAATGTTTTCTTTGTTATTTATATATTATACCAGCAGTATCGCCCGGCGTTGCTCGGGTTTGTAAGGGAAATAACTATATAAGCATTTTTAGAGAGTTATAGCCAAAAAGTAGCAAAAAATGCATTAAAAATGGGAAAAAAATGATGGTAAATTGTTTTTAAAATCGTTAACTCATCGTAGACATTTTTAGACAGTTACTTCCCTTATATAATAGCGAAAAATGCATTAAAATGGAAAAAAATGATGGTAATTTTTTTTTTAAATCGTAGACTCATCGTAGACGCGCGCTAATACCCAGAAGGGCTCGATATGAATCCCGACTATAAGATACCCGGTTTTGGTTAAACTGCACCGCAAAATGTGGGAGTATTTAGGAATCTAAATCGTAGGAGACAGACACACAACTTCTCTTTTATATATAAAGAAGACTAGCAGTATCGCCCGGCGTTGCTCGGGTTTGTAAGGGAAATAACTATATAAGCTGTTTTAGAGAGTTACTTCCCTTATAGATGCCAATTCGGGCTTTCTTAGCCATTTTTGTTTTGGTGTCTTCAAGCCATGAAGTCGTTGTTCTAAAAGAACGCTGGTCTCCTTGACAACGCTTTACGACGTTGATTTCCTTACACTCCCTTCCCCACAGCTTCACGAGGGAGAAGCAAACAGGTGCAGGTGTCCATGGACGCCAACTCCGCCGCCATCGACACACGAAAAATTATGCATTAAAATGGAATAAAAAATGATGTTAAATTATTTTTAAAATCGTAGACTCATCGTAGACGCGCGCTAATACCCAGACGGGCTCGATATGAATCACGACTATAAGATACCCGAATTTGGTTAAACTGCACCGCAAAATGTGGGAGTAGTTAGGAATCTAAATCGAAGGGGACAGACACTCACACAACTATAGTTTTATATATATAGACTAGCAGTATCGCCCGGCGTTGCTCGGGTTTGTAAGGGAAATAACTATATAAGCTTTTTTAGAGAGTTACTTCCCTTATAAATTCGGTCTTTCTTAGCTATTTTTATTTTGGTGTCTTCAAGCCATGAAGTCGTTGTTCTAAAAGAACGCTGGTTTCCTTCACAACGCATTACGACGTTGATTTCTTTACACTCCCTTCCCCACAGCTTCACGAGGGAGGGAAGGGGAGAAGCAAACAGGTGCAGCTGTGAGCGTGGACGCCAACTCCGCCGCCATCGACATACGATGCATTTTATGCATTAAAATGGAATAAAAAATGATGTTAAATTATTTTTAAAATCGTAGACTCATCGTTGACGCGCGCTAATAGTCAGACGGGCTCGATATGAATCACGACTATAAGATACCCGAATTTGGTTAAACTGCACCGCAAAATGTGGGAGGAGTTAGGAATCTAAATCGAAGGGGACAGACACTCACACAACTAGAGTTTTATATATATAGATATATAGATATAACAATAATTAGTATAAAGCTATCATAATGTAGAGTATATATTTGAAGGGAGATAATTTACGTCGACCATGAAATAAATTTATAAATTCTGCACTTTTGAACACAGTATATTTGAAAATTGTCTATTCTTTTTTTACCAATATTTGTGGATTATGTGCCGTAGGTATTATTTTTTAATTCATTTTCATTCATATATTAGAAAGAATAAATATAAACACGGGAAAAACAAGTCGATATGACCTATTAAAATCCAGCACCAATTAATAGTAATTGGCAACGTACATTGTGAAACATTCTCTTTCTGACTTATTCCCATTTTATTTACGAATTTTAACAACAAAGAATTCTACTCTCTTTGTTTCTCTGTTAGTCATCATCCATTTCTGCCTGCTCTTATGGGTCGGGTAGAACGTGTTGAAGCACTTTTTCTATGGCCGGATGCCTCTCCTGTCACCAATCTTTACTTGTTTCCGACGAACTTTCAGAATAGCTATTCCACATAAGTTAACATTTCTCCGTTTTAGCCGGGAGTTTTCATTTTTCTTCTCCCCCCCCCTTTTTTTGTTGCATCCCGCATTTCAAAACAATTGGGGAGGGAAGCTTTTACTTTAAAAAATCCATAATTTTTAAACGTCTATCCTCCCCTTTCCCCTACCCAACAGCCATTACCAGTAAAAAAAAATTCCCCCCTCATATTATAGTTATTCTTTCTATATTCTGAAACATTACATGCACTCCACATTTTTAGGAGAAAGAAATTTTAAAATCCATATAATTTAAACATTCCCACACACACTCATCGAGTCCTCATTTAGCCACCACTAAAATGATTTTCTCTTTGCCGTTATTTTTAATTATCTTATTGTATTCCACATTCTGAAACACTTATAATTCGCACTTTAAAATTTATTTACCTTACCCACTCCATCGTACCATTCACGATCAAAATGATTTTGTTTTTTTTTCTTCATATTCATTATTTTTCTTTTTTCTTTCATACTTTTACCATATTGTAAAAAAATTCCTATACGACGTAAGAGTAAAATAAGAATATACTAAAACTTACTTTATTTACCTTAACATAATTGCCATCAAATTTAATTTTATATATAATTGTTCTCGTCTCCCAGATCCCAAACGGATCTTTTCCATTTGATGGACGGAATTTTCTAGTTAACTAAACAATTTGAAACTTCGTATACTGGTAAAGATCCCAAACAGAAATAAACTGCTTTACTTAGGACTTTGATAGAGAGCGAAAAAGAATTTTTTTTTTTTTTTTTTTTGTCCCATTTTGCTTTTCGTCAATTAAAAAAGTCTTTTTCTACATTTGAGCCAACTGAAATGATGTTTTATGGATACTTTTTTAAATATTCTAATTTTGTTTTTCACCCATCAACTTGTGCCTTTTGATTTTCTTAAATAGTGAAGGTACGATGCAAGAGGGAAAGATTTCCTTTTTTTAATTAAAAAAAAATATGCGAATTACAATTTTTATCAGGATGTGGATTGCAATAAAATTATGAAAAATAAGAATAACAAAAAAGTATTTTAGAGGTGGTTGCTGTTTCAACAGCAAGATGAAGGGATTTAAGAAATTTTAAAAATATTTTTTTTAATGCAAATTAGAAATGTTTAAGAGTTTGGAATACCATAAAAATTCCATACCAATTGTAAAAGTGCAGTGGGGAATAAACGTTATGAACTTTTCTTTTTGCTGTAAAAATGCAGAATACATGTACCTCAGAATACTGAATACTTTGAAGGGAAAAAATTAGTAGTCATGGCTGTCGTGATGGCACGAGGAGGGAGAGCTGGGGTCAAACGTTAAAAAATCATGAATTTCAAAAAACTTTTTGGAAGCTCATTCACCCCCATCCTCCATCATCGTTTTGAGATGCGTAGTGCAAAAAAAAAATTTTGAAAACGTCTAGCGAAACGGAGAAAATCCATCGTAGGTGAGACAGTTATCCTGGAATAGCTAGAAATAACAGCTAAATCTATAGGTGTCGAACACGCACTTCATTCTTTTTGTTTCTTTTTTGTTGTTTTTTTGTGAGGACTTGGATTTTTTTTTTTACCGATTAATTTACACGGTAACAAATACGGAATTAATGGTTCTGAAAACTTTTATTTTCAAAAATTCCAATTTTTAAATATATTCAATCGTAATGAAACTTTTTTTAAACGCAGCCTGTTCATTTGTGCATGCTGCTATTTCGAGCGAATCAAGGAAAATATTAATTTAAATTAAATAACAGAACACGTGCCCGGGTATCTGAATCCTCGAAATTATGGTTCACTGCAGCCAAGTTGCAGGAGATTTCGAGAGCTGGCCCATTTATCGGTGGAAATTGTTGGAACTGGCAACACATTCTCCTTTATAACAGATTCTAAAGTTTCTGTACTTCTGTCAGGTACTTACTGCCAAAATCCCTTTTTTCTTTTGGTGGTATTGTCTACTAAACCATTTCGTCTGCGCACATACACGTTTTCTGGGTTGCAATAATGTCATCTGTCTTCAAATAATCTATAATGCATACCGGATTAAAGTTGTTCCACACTTTCATTTTAAGAGTACATATTTGGAAATGTAATGATTATAATTTGTTCTCAGTAACAACAGGGAGAACTAAGAATTTGACAATCGTAGCAGTGGTGCCTCCGTTTTAAAGGGTAGAGATTCCCTGTGAGATGGAAACAGTGGCGTAGCTAACAGGGGAGCAAGAAGAGCGACCGCTCCTCCCGAGCACATTTTCCAAATTGACGCCTCTCCGACAATTTTTTAAAACTCATTAGTTGCCTATATCAGTAGTTGTGAGCCAAATACATAATGACATTGTTACTGAAACATGAAATTAATGGACATAAAATACGATTACGTATGTTATAACTAATGAAATGGTATAAGAGAAATGCTGAAGATTGTTTGGTACGTATCTCGGAGCCTTTTTTGTATCTGCTCGCACCTCACAACTTTAGAACCTTGCTACGCCTCTGGGTGGGGGACAATACTTTGGTGAAGGTAAGTAGATATACCAACTGACATTGATTTATTGCGGGTGTTAACGTTGTTTGTCATTAAAGAGTTACGGGTGGGTTGTAGATGAGTGTTTGTATGGTTGGGTGTGATTAGGGTGATGCTTGTAGTTGTATTACTGATGGTGATGGTGGCGGTGTGTTCTTTAAAATACCAATCCAGAAAATGCCTTCTACCAGCAATAAACAATCCATCGATGATGAATGACGCCAATACCACAGCAAAGTAGTGGTGGTGGAGCTGAGAACACTACTGTCACCAATCACGATCATTGATATTGACTCAAGTGATTACCTCTCTCACCTCTCACCACCAACAAAACTGTGACCAGCTAATCACCAACACAATCTCAATTACCATCATTAGATGATGGTGGTAGTATTGGTGATATGATAACAGAGGTCGTGTACACGAGTGCTTCTCAAACTATCTGATGTGATGTACCGGCAGTTTTTTTTATATTTTCCCAATGTGCCAGGGACCGGCAATACTTAGTAATATTAATTTAAACTAGAAACTATATGTAATGAATATAATAAAAGTAGACAATTTTTTTTATCTTATATTTATTTTGTAAACAATACAATATTACATAAGCATTTTATAATGTTTCTTTCTTTTCTGGAAACTCTCTGGGTACCGGCAGCTGGTGGCTCGCGGACCACCACTTTGAGTAACCGTGTTGTACACCACACCATACAATTGTCTGAATAAGACAGGGGTGGGCATGACTGGGATATCTTTGCCCATAGATTCTGTGCAATCAGAGCTAGACGAAAGTAAAGAATACATACACTCGGTGTTTAGGGTTTGGGTTTTTGTTACGCCGAAAACGGGTGGTGTACGTATTCTTTACCTCCGCCTAGAGCTGACCGAGATTAAGCAACATCAAGGTAAATGTGCACATGCATACACACACACAGAGTCAGAAATCAACTTTATAATGCAGGACTACTTAACATGACAATGATTGTTTAATTATGGATGGGTGGATCTCCAGTTTCGACGAAGATCGTTTAGTTGTTCTATCATCTGAATTGCCGGCTCATTGAATTACCATATAAACATATAGAGCGTATAAATTATTCCACAGACACGTGTACCAAATAGTGGTATTGTGTCAAATATACCGAGGGTCAATCTTCAACCTCGGGAGGTTTTAAGCAAAAGCCATGATTTCAGATATCAATGACTTTCTGTTTGTCAATGAATGTGCTTCGACACTGACAGGCAGTACCTGTGTCATCAGCCTCAGATGCTGACATGCAATAGAGTTGTGACAAGTTTTCTTCATGAATTACAGGTCTGTTTATTTCAAAACAATGTCTTTTTTTTTTTTTTTGTAACAAAAATATCAACTAAGTCATGTGTCCTTTTTTTTCTTTTTCGTTACATACCATAGATACCACGAGTGAGTATTGCTCATTGCTGTAATATATGGTTGCACTGTATTATTAAGTTAAAAATTCATTCTTTGGTCTGGACTAGGCAATGGGAAGTCACTCTGATGTAAACTCGAGATCTAAACATCTAAATATTGTTGTTGGAAGTTCAAATTTCCTGCAACCTCTTCAAGAGAAGATTTAGAAGAAATGGTTAAGCCCTAAAATTCTTTAGGATATTTTGAAAATTCTTAATTTATTTTACATATATGTAAATGATAAAATTTAATTGCTGTAACAAATCAACTCCAAAGTAGATTAATTTTGCTTTACTGAGGTTGTACTGACATCATATGAAATCAATATTTGTCTAGTGGAACTAAAATGTGCGTTTGGTACTCCTTTTTATACTAAAAATAGATTTTGATCAATAATTTGGATTGTCATATTTCTGGAAGACAATCTCAAAGCATTGCTTCTACTTCCTCTTCATATCACCACCATCATCATTGCTGTCATTATCATCATTTTCATTGTCATCATCATCATCATTAACAACAGCATCAGTATGAACACAAGCAGCAGTAATACATGTGAGGATGATAGTTTGGCAGAATTGTTAGTGTCATACAAAATATTTTGAAGTACTTAGTTACATTGCTTTAACATTCTCAGTTCAAATCTAGTCAGTCTACTTTTAGCTTTCATCATATCATCTAGTTGAACTTGCTCAAACATTTTTAACCTGCACATGCTATCCATCTCGGTCCTGCATTGATTGATGGAGGTGTTCAGGGAGGCATCCAATGTGTCTGGCAAGTTGCTCTACACAGCATTGTGTTCATACGATCTGCTCGAGTACAGCCTTGCTTTGGCATCCATAGCAGTAGGTCACTTGCCAGCCCTTGTTTAGCTCTCTAGCAATTTCCAGCAAAGCACGAGTGCATTTACGCAATCAATAAAATAAGGTACCAATCAGGTGTAGCTGTGTCATTAAGAATTTTGCTTCCCAGCCACATGATTTCAATTTCAGTCTCATGGCACAGGACCTAGGCAAGTGCTTCTCCAAAAGCCTTGCAAGGGGTTTGACAGGTATGAATGTTTCTGTAATTTATTAAAACAAAAATAGGGTTGAACAGTTACTTCATTTTTCAACGTACTCTCCTTGCTTTCAAATGCACTTCTTTCAGTGGTCCACAAGCTTGCTTATTCCATTGGAAAAGAAGGTTTTGGCTGCTTCATGCAACCATTTATGCCCTGCTTTTTGCACTTCATCCATAGCAAATCGATGACCTTGTAGCAAAAGATATTTGAGCAATCAAAAGGGTGATAGTCAGAAGAAGGCAAGATCTAGACTGTGGGCATGCATTGCTGTGCAACAATAACACTTGCTTTGACAATAGATTTCGGCATTTGGTATGAATTACTAGTTACAATTTGTTGGCCAGCATTTAACTGTAGCCTACACTAGTAACTGTAGACTTCTTTTCCAGGTAAGGTTCCAGTATAGGCCCTTTTGCCTCTCAAGATACAGTTAGCATTACTTTTTCTGCAGACGGTTGAGTGATGAATTTTTTTTCTCGCTCGCGATTCCAGGTGTTTCCACTCCATGCTCTGCTTTTGGATTCTGGTTGAACATGATGGACCCAGGTCTCGTTACCTGTGACTATTCTCTCCAAAAAAAAACTTCGGTTTCATCGCTGTAGCGGTCAAGTAAGCATTGACAGGTCTCCCAACAATCGCACTTATATACTTTGGTAAGCTCTCTTTGCATCCACCTTGCACAGACTTTACAGAAGCAAAGCTTGTTGGGGATGTTTCATATGAAGAACCATGACTAACATGCCACCTCATTGATGGTCACTCGTCAGTTCACCAAAAGCATCTCTCCAGCTTGTTGAATCTTCAGGTCAGTGGTGGCGTTTGATGGATATCCTGCTCCTTATTCATGCTTCATGCTTATCCAGTCATACACACTTCTATGCAGTAGAGTACTGTCCCCATATTATACCGAAAGCCTGCAATGAGCTTCAACCCCTGAGACTCTTTCAGACCAGAGAAATTGGAACACTGATCACTGTTCTCTCTAGATGCACCCTGTGAGTGGAGTGGCCATGTTTACTTTGTTACACAAGAAAACTGGAACAATCAACTACCAAAGTACCATCTTTTATCACATAGCGCTGAAGGCAGTACAGTCAATCTAAAGAAAGTTTTATCGAAAGTGCAGATAATTTTTGACTTCCCATTGTAGAAAATAAGCCTTCTGTGTGAGAGTGTGTGTCATATTCAAAAGTGAGACTCCTTTAATTGATTAATGAGAACATTACATCATTGTAAAGAAAGGTGCTCTTTATGTGCCACCAGCATGGGTGCCAGTTATGTGACACTGTGAATTTGTTAACAGTGTTGAATAAGTTGAACTGTCCTTTATGTTTGAAGATCACAAATTCATCTGATGAAAACAGTTTTTTTACAATGATGTAATGTTTGCATTAATAAATTTAAGTTGTCATTGGAAATAGGTGTAATGAATTGACACCTGTACCTCTTTGTTACTCTCTTGTATTTTATTCACCTATTTTATTCACCTATACTTCTTAAATATCATAGACAGTATTTTTAATATAAAGTACATGTCTGAACAGCTAAGAACAGAATTCTTCACTCAGCTGGGTCTTATCTGCAGACACTGCAAAAATATCATGTGGCCGGCACTTATGCACCAAGTCTGATATTCACTTAATATTGTTGAGTAGCAATTGTTGAGGTGCAGCAATATCAAAGGAAGGCTAACTGGGAAGATAGTTTTTGTATGTGGAACATGCTCAGGAGCAATAAACACTGAAAATGTGCAGAGAACAGCTTCTGTCACATTCCAGGGAGAAAAACTACAAGTAGTTGATAGCTTCTGTTACCTAGGTCAGTAGTGGGGGTGGATGCTCTGAAAGTGTAGCTGCTAGAATAAGAATAGCCTGGGCAAAGTTCAGAGCACTCCTACCTCTGCTGGTGACAAAGGGCCTCTCAGAATAAAAGGTAGACTGTATGACGCATGTGTGCGAACAACCATGGTACATGGCAGTGAAACATGGGCCATGACTGCTGAGGACATGCATAAGCTTGCAAGGAATGAAGCTCCACTGGATGTGTAATGTCAGTATGCATTCATGACAGAGTGTAAGTGCCCTGAAAGAAAAGTTGGACTTAAGAAACATCAGACGTGGTGTGCAAGAGAGATGACTGCTGGTATGGTCATGTGTTGCGAATGGATGAGGACAGCTGTGTGAAAAAGTGTAACACCCTAGCAGTTGAGGGTGCAGCAATATCATTGCAGCCTTTGGAAGAGGTAGACCCAGGGAGACCTGGGATGAGGTGGTGAAGCATGACCATTAAACATTGGGCCTTGCCAAGACAATGACTAGTGACCAAGACCTTTAGAGATATGCTGTGCTTGAGAAGACCTGACGAGCCAAGTGAGACCATAACCCATGGCCTATGCCAGTGGTGTATAACCAGCCCTTCATTCATTGGACAATAAACTTTGCTTGCGAAGACCTGTTGTGGCAAGTAAAATAAAAATTGCTGATGTGGCTGATGACAGTACTGCATGATTGGTACTCGTGCCAGTGACACGTAAAAAGCACCATTTGAGTATGATCATTGTCAGCATCGCCTTACTGGCACATATGCTAGTAGCACATGAAAAACAACATTTGAGTGTGGTCGTTGCCAGTGCCGCCAGACTGGCTCCTGTGCAGGTGGCATGTAAAAAACACCTTTTGAGCATGGTCATTGCCAGTACCACCTGACTAGCCCTCATGCCAGTGGCACATAAAAGCACCCATTACACTCTTGGAGTGGTTGGCATTAGGAAATTTTGCCAGATCGGATTGGAACCTGGTGCAGCCTTCTGGCTCACCAGTCCTCAGTCAAACTGTTCAACCCATGCCAGCATGGAAAGTGGACGTTAAATGACGATGATGATGATGATGATATATGTATATATAAATCAGCTCTGGTTGCTAACTTTGAGCTATATAGAACCTATCAGATTTTTGAATTTCCTTGCAACTTTGATATAGGAAAAAAGTGTGTAACTCTCAATGCCAATAAATTGTTATCATTTCTTATTGTATACTCTCCACTTTTTTGTTCTCTATACCTGCCACTCATTGCTTGAAGCTTACCAACTTCCTACACTTGGATCCCCAGATCATATATAAGCTTGAAGCTTACCAACTTCCTACACTTGGATCCCCAGATCATATATATATATATATATATATATATATATATATAATATATATATATATATGATCTGGGGATCCAAGTGTAGGAAGTTGGTAAGCTTCAAGCAGTGAGTGGCAGGTATAGAGAACAAAAAAGTGGAGAGTATACAATAAGAAATGATAACAATTTATTGGCATTGAGAGTTCTAGTATGCTCCGATGGATGTGTAATGTCAGTGTTCATAATTGACAGAGTGTAAGTACCTTGAGAGAAAAGTTGAACCTAAGAAGCATCAGTTGTTGTGTGCAAGAGAGACATTTGCGCTGGTATGGTCATGTGATGAGAATGGCTGAAGATAGTTGTGTGCGAAAGTGCCACACCCTGGCAGTTGAGGGGACCTGTGGAAGAGGTAGACCCAGGAAAACCTGGGTCGAGGTGGTGAAGCACAACCTTCGAACTTTAGGTCTCACCAAGGAAATGACCAGAGACCGAGACCTTTGGAAGTATGCTGTGCGTGAGAAAACCCGGCAAGACCAGTGAGAACAGTCAAAATCAAAATCAAACCAAATCAATACATATATCAGAAAGCAGAACCAAATTGAGGTCGATCAACATCAGGGGCCCCGTGCAGGTGACACGTAAAAGCACCATCCGTTCGTGGCCGTTTGCCAGCCCTGTCTGGCCCCCGTGTCGGTGGCATGTAAAAGCACCATCCGTTTGTGTCCGTTGCCAGCCTCGCCTGGCCCCCGTGCCGATGACACGTAAAAGCACCATCCTTTTCGTGGCCGTTTGCCAGCTCTGTCTGGCCCCCGTGTTGGTGGCACGTAAAAGCACCATCCGTTCATGTCCGTTGCCAGCCTCGCCTGGCCCCCATGCCGGTGACACGTAAAAGCACCATCCGTTTCGTGGCCGTTTGCCAGCTCTGTCTGGCCCGTGTTGGTGGCACGTAAAAGCACCATCCGTTCGTGTCCGTTGCCAGCCTCGCCTCGCCCCGTGCTGGTGACACGTAAAAGCACCATCCGTTCGTGGCCGTTTGCCAGCTCTGTCTGGCACCTGTGCGGGTGGCACGTAAAAAGCACCCACTACACTCACGGAGTGGTTGGCATTAGGAAGGGCATCCAGCCGTAGAAACACTGCCAGATCTGACTGGGCCTGACGAAGCCTTCCAGCTTCACAGATCCCAGTTGAACCGTCCAACCCATGCTAGCATGGAGAACGGACGCTAAATGATGATGATGATGATATATATATATATATATATATATATGTAGAAAGAGAGAAAGAGTCAACAGATAGTTTCTAAAGATGCTCAATATAGAAGAAACTTTGTATTCTGTGTAAATCTGCTTGGTTAATATATAAATATCTATGCTTACACATGAATGTTCATAGTCTGAATATTTTCACTCTCTCTCTCTCTCTGTTTACATGTATATTTTATATATCTAGCCCTAGCAGTTTTATTTGTTTATTTGCATTGCTATATATACATATATTTAAATGATGTTTTTCTAAGTGTACTTAACTCAACCCTCTGAAATATTTACAGTAAAGTACATTATATTTTTTCCATACAAATATTTATAAACTATATAAAAGCTATTTTAATTCTTTTTAAATAAAAGCATGAACTGAATGAATGGAAATTCCAAAAATTATTGATTATCATTATTGATTGCATTTTGGTTATAGTCATAGCATGTTAGGTCATAACAAAATGACTCCACACTTCTGTCAAATATTGCTTCTGTGTAATAGTTGTATTGCCATGATAGTAATTATGATAACACATCAATTTCATGTTAATATATTGATTATACAAATTATTATATATTGATTGAAATATTACCATATTTTTTGCAAAGAGCATTAAAAATCTAACTGGAGATAATTATGCTGTGAGGAAAAAGCAATATTAATTATTGAACAATATAGGTTATAATAGATTTAGAATGAAGACAAGGAATAAAAGAAAGTTGAAGATGAAAACCAGCAAAATCGAAGGCTAAGGCATTTTATGTGGTTAAAAAGTTCACTTTACAACCATGTGGTTTCAGGTTCACTCCCATCGCACAGCATCTTAGGGAAACGACTTCTATTGTTGTCCCACACCGACAAATGCCTTGTAAATGAAGCTGATAAACAGAAATTGTATGGAAGTCCATTCTACATATATATATACATACACAAACACACACATATATATATATACCTATTTCTTTACTACTCACAAGGGGCTAAACACAGAGAGGACAAACAATGACAGGCAAACGGATTAAGTTAACCCCAGTGCATAACTGGTACTTAATTAATCGACCCCGAAAGGATGAAAGGCAAAGTCGACCTCGGCGGAATTTGAACTCAGAACATAACAGCAGATGAAATACCGCTATGCATTTCGCCCGGCATGCTAATGTTTCTGCCAGCTTGTCGCCTTTTCATATATACACACACATATATATACCACCCATGTGTAGGTGTATATATGTGTATATTCAAGGCAGTGCCCCAATAACTGAAACTAGTAAAAGAACATGAATAAAGAGCCAATATGACTGAGCACAAACATGCAGGGTATCTACATTATCAAAAATATAGCCAGCAGAGAACAAGAATGATGAACAGTAAACTAATTATTTGCAACAACATCGAGAGAAAGAGAGAAGCACAACAATGCAGCACAGATGAATACAGCGGGCAGAATATTACATCAACCCTAGTGTTCAGTTGGTACTTATTTTATTGACCCTGAAAGAATGAAAAGCAAAGTCAACCTCAAATAATAATAATGGTTTCAAATTTTGCCACAAGGACAACAATTTTGGAGGAGGGGATGAGTCGATTACATTGACCCCAGTGTTCAACTGGTACTTATTTTATCGACCCCGAAAGGATGAAAGGCAAAGTCAACCTCCAATAATAATCTTCTCTACTCTAGGCACAAGGCCCGGAATTTTGGGGCAGGGGGTTATACAATTAGATTGACTCCATTACGCAACTGGTACTTAATTTATTAACCCTGAAAGAATGAAAGGCAAAGTCGACCTCAGCAGAATTTGAACTCAGAACATGAAAACAGATGAAATACCACTAAACATTTCTGCCAGCTTGCTGCCTTATACCTCCAGTAATAATAATGATGGTGATGATAATGATGAAAGCAGCGGGTGGGAGGAGCTTATAATTTCCGGTAAATTATTTCAAATTATAATTATGCAGTTTGTTTTGTTTGCATCGTTTAGTGTAAAGATTATCACATCTAACGGAAAGGGAATTTATTTGTTTTAAAATTCAGGGTTTGACACACCATTCTACTTCTGTCTGCACCCAGAAACTGATTGCCTGACTTCAATAATAGAATTAATGATATAAAGTTGGTTAATATAATCAACTTAAAATTTTGATGCTAAATAATCTTTACAATTTCAATTAGAAGCTCCTCAAAATTCAAAATGTTTGCCTAATGTGTTGTATACTCTACAAGAAATTAGAATATTTACAATCCATGTGCTGAACTATATAAAAATATGCATTTGAAAGAGCTGCAAGGTCAGGTATGTCTGTATATTTCAAGGCTGGAGAGTACCATTTATATTTGGTAAGAAACAGCCAATCTTAGTACAACAGACTGACAGGTTTCTTTGCAACTACAGAAGGCGGCGAGCTGGCAGAAACGTTAGTATGCCAGGCGATGTGCTTAGCAGTATTTCGTCTGCAGTTACGTTCTGAGTTCAAATTCTGCCGAGGTTGACTTTGCCTTTCATCCTTTCAGGGTCGATAAATAAAGTACCAGTTACACACTGGAGGTCAATGTAATCGACTTGATCCCTTTGTCTGTCCTTGTTTGTCCCCTCTGTGTTTAGCCACTTGTGGGCAATAAAGAAATAAGGTCTCTTTGCAACCAGAGAAAACCAGAACTGGTGGAGTAATGGTCATATTTCCTTCTTCATTCACTAGGAGTTTACCAGTTCTTTACAAGATGCTTTGACAATAGTAGTAGTAGCAAAGTATGGAAAACCTGACTATTTTCTAATGTACATCAGTAATCCAAAATGCCCAGAAAATACAAACAATTTAAACATCCCACAGAGACAAGCTTTCCACCTTCAAAGTCAGCAGACAAGTGTACTTTCAAAGAAGTTAAGTTTATTAACCCTTTTTGTATTTTGATTACTCTGTCAAATGTAAGGTTTATTTATTACATTGTTTTGAGTTAATCATGTATTATCTCATTGCTTTGAAATTTCAATGATGTGACTTTATTTTTAGAAAGACATTGTAAGGTAGGTGTGAGAGGCCAGATCTGGCTGGTTTGAACATAAAACAAGTAGAATATTTTGGACAGATATGGCCTTTTTAAATATTAGAGGGTAAAGCTACTGAAGCACAATGACACTGTGATACTATTTTGACTGAATAGTCTGGATGATTATTTCTTCTCTGTAAAATCCCATTTTCAATGAAAGAAGGAAAAAATCGATGCATAAAAATTTAGAGTTGATAAGTTGTAGAGACAAGTATTTTAATAGGTATAAGAAAGGAGTGCTAACAGCTTCATCCGAGCAGGATCACTGCCAGAGCAGCTGTCTGGCTTCCGTGCCAGTGGCACATAAAAAGCATCATTTGAACATGGTTGTTACCAGCGTCACTTTACTGGAACGTGAACAAAACATTCGAGTGAGATCGTTGCCAATGCCGCTGGACTGACTCCTGTGCAGGTGGCACGTAAAAAACACCATTTGAGCATGGCCGTTGCCAGTACCGCCAGACTGGCACATAAAAGCACCCACTACACTCACAGAGTGGTTGGTGTTAGGAAGGGCATCCAGCTGTAGAAACTCTGCCAGATGATATTGGAGCCTGGTGCAGCCATCTGGTTCGCCAGTCCTCAGTCAAATCATCCAACTCATGTTAGCATAGAAAGCGGACGTTAAATGATGATGATGAAAGGAATTTGTTTTTTACTTAGAAAATATTTTTTTAATGTTTACAAGAATTATATAGTGTCACTGATCCAATAGGAATGTTAAATGAGATGAATGGCTAAAATATTTTACTGGTAAACAACCCCACGGTGTATATTTGTGTATATGAAGCAAGACATGGAAAAATTGAGAATAGTCCAAAGAGAAATTATGTCAGCTACTAAAAATGCTTGCATTCAATTTAAATTATTGACTAAGAAAATGAGTTTGGAAGCACTTTAGAGGAAGCTTCAACATTTTGAACACTATTGCAACTTACAAGTAATGTATGCAGCTAAGCTATTTGTACTATTAACAATCCTCAAAATATAATTCAGTCTTGGAACTATTTTGCAGAACAAACAATTGAAGATTTTCTTTACATAAAGGACAAGAAATATGCAATAAATCAAAGTTCAATCTAAAGAGGAACAAATTAACAAAGACTAGGAATAGGATTATGAGAATCTATGGGTAAATTTAGAAACATAGATGAACAAGAACTCCAGCCTTATTCATTTAAACAAACATTCAAAAAATTTTAACAAAAAAAAAAAAAATTACTGATGTATTGATCAATGCAGAAGACAAGAAGAGAAATTCTGAAATGTAGTTGCTTTTATAATCAAGATTTCAGGAGGATGTAGGAAAACTTATTTAATGTATATTATTGTTTCTAGTCTTGGGAATAATTTCAATTTATCAAGTACTGTGTAGACTGGTGTTGCTGCTACTTTGTTGTTATATAATAGTAAGACATTAAGCAGCTTATTCAAACTACCAGTACCCTTTCTGATGTGTTGTATGATCATGTGTTGTATGCTCTACATGTATGCTCTAAGCATTTGTAATATATCTCCTAGAGCTGAACAAGTTCATTTCTTAAGAGATCAAGATGTAATTCTGTCTCATTGATGAACCACCCATGATACTCTTTATGCCATTAATAGTCAAAATATTGCTGGTATCAATAGCATTTTTTTATATAAGATCATTCTGCTAGGAAAAGATTACAGACAAGTGTTGCCTATTCTTCTGCAATCAATACAGGCTGCTATTGTTCATATAAGCCATTAATGATCATCTCTGACTACATTTCAGATGATATCATTTAACTCAAAGTATTGCAAATTAGTTGCTTCTATTTTGAAATGAAGCCCCTCCAATAATTCAGGGATTAGCATCTGTAATATTAGGGAAGAATTAGAAGTTTGAAAGAACCAGTAGTACCACATTTGTTTTTTATTAATTCATATTTTTATTTTAGTTTTTGCATGATATAGATATATAATTTACTGAATTACATGTAATATTATTAAAAGGATATTTTTCTATACATGAAAGGGTCATTATAAGCCTATTGCATTTTATTTAAATATATACTTCTTTCCATTATTAAAAGAACTTACCCTCATAAAAGCCATGTTTTACCTTCCTTTAGAAACAAAGTTTCTAACAGTGTAGTAAAAAAAGTGGAATACATCAATTTCCTTAACCCTTTCTGGCCCAAATTTTTTAACATGTTTTTTGATTGGCCTGGCCAGATCTGGCATCTCACACCAATCCTATAATGTCATTCTGAAAATAAACTATCATGACATCAAAATCTTGAAGCTATGAGATAATTCATAAAAAATCATGTCTTTCTACTAAAGGCACAAGGCCTGAAACTTGTGGGGAGGGGACTGGTCGATTACATTGATCTCAGTGTTTCACTGGTACTTAATTTATCAACCTCAAAAGGATGAAATGAAAAGTCAACCTTGGTGGAATTTGAACTCAGAACGTAGCAAGGGGCAAAATACCACTAAGCATTTCAATTAGTAAGCTAATGTTTCTGCTTAATAATTTCATCCAGTGAGCTAACGTTTCCAGCTCAATAATAATGAAATTGTTATATACACTACTCAGGTGCACTACACCTGATAAATTCCTGATTAATTCAAAACAATATGAATAAATAAGCCTTACATTTGACTGAGTAATTTGAACACTGAAGGGTTAATTCAAATATTGATATAAAATTATTGCACCTATTAAACTCTGCATGTTTACCTCCCTGCTCCTCTACCCCACCCCTCTGTAAATTACTCCTCTACTACTGCTGTCTCCTCTCTCTTCATCTCTCCAGCTCCCACCACTTCATTCAAGTCCAATAAGCTAATTTTATCTGCTTAAAAGCATTGACCTCTCTGTAGAGAAATAAATTCTTCATGCATCAGTGACTATCACATTCACAAACAAAATTCTGAACCAGCTCACTTGATATGCTGCTGAATCCACACAATATACCACCAACTGGCATTTTAACTTCTCCCATTTATATTCTATTATATTTTCCTAAGCACAAAGCAAACACTCCCATTGGCATACTACATCAACCTGATTGATAGCTTACATTCACACATTCACAAACTGAAATCACTACATTTAAATAAAAACAGAAAACCACCACATTTCTGCAACCTTTTAAATACAACATTCATTTCTGACTCAGGCTAAAAATTCCAACCACCAAGAAACCAGACTACTAGTCAAATAAAATCTGAATTGTACTTGGCTAACAAGAGACTTAATCTGAGCACTTATATTGAAACTAAAAGGTATTCAGGCTATTTAATAATACACATAACTGTTAAGTTCACTTTAAATCTATTTCATAAAGCATCAAAATTTTTGTCACACAACTGACACAGTTCTACTGCAGCTGAGTACATATACAATATACATATTATATATCTTTTATCTTTTGTTTCAGTTATTTGACTGCAGCCATACTAGGGCATCTAGTTGAATGAATCGACCCCAATACTTATTTTTAAAGCCTGATACTTATTTTATCAGTCTCTTTTGCTGAACTGCTAAGTTAAAGAGATGTAATCACACCAGCACCACCTGTCAAGTGGTGGTAGGGACAGACACAAAGACACACATGCACACACACACACACACGATGAATGTCTTTCAGTTTCTGTTTACCAAATCCACTCACAAGGCCTTGGTTGACCTGAGGCTGTAGGAGAAGATACTTGCCCAAAGTGTCATGCATTGGGGACTGAACCTGGAACCATGTGGTTGGAAAGCAAACTTCCTATCATACAGCCACACCTGCACCTATAGCACATTTTCTTTATATGACCATTTTTCTATCTCTCCTGAATTGTGTGGTATATAGAGGTTGTTGCCAGTACCACCTGACTGCCCCCCCCGTGCCAGTGGCACATAAAAGCACCCACTACACTCTCGGAGTGGTTGGCGTTAGGAAGGGCATTCAGCTGTAAAAACTCTGCCAGATCAAGATTGGAGCCCAGTGCAGCCATCTGGTTCACCAGTCCTCAGTCAAATCGTCCAACCCATGCTAGCATGGAAAGCAGACGTTAAACGATGATGATGATATATATGTATGTGTGTGTATGTCTTTGTTTCTGTGTTTGTCTCCCACCACCACCCAACAACCAGTATTGGTGAGTTTACATCTGTGTAATTTAGCTGTGCAGAAAAAGTGACTGATGGCATAAGTACCAGGCTTTTAAAAATTCTTCAAGCTGGTGCCCCAGCATGGCCGCAGTCCAATGACTAAAGCAAGTCAAAAATAAAAGAAAAAAGATATTTCTTTACTTTGCAGTAAATTCCAAAGTATATTATTAAAACCAAATCATTTCAAAATACATCAAATTATTTCAAAAAACATTATTTGTATTCCAAAATATCATAATATTACCCAAAGTACATTGCTACAATCAAATCATTTCAAGATTGTATTCCAAAGTACATTTTTTACAGTCAAATGATTTTAAATTACATTGTTAAATATTGCAAAGCACTTAATTACATACACACATCATCATCATTGTTTAATGTCCATTTTCCCTGCTGACATGGGTTGGACGGTTTGACAGGAACTGGTCAGCTGAAGAGCTGTTTTGACATGCTTTCTATCGTTGGATGTCCTTCCTAATGCCAACCACTTTACAGAGTGTAGTGGGTGCTTTTATGCACTTAGCACATACATACGAGGGGTTGCTGAAAAGTTCCTGGCTTTGAGTAAAGAAAATATAGGAGGATCAGTTAATTATGATTTTATTCAACATATTCCTCTCTCGGATTCACACATTTATTGCAATGGTCCTTTAGTTTCCCTAAGCTTTGCAAAAGAACTCACAAAGTTGGGCCTCCAACCAGGCCTTTCATGATACCCTAAAAGTCAGGAACTTTTCAGCACCCCACCATATATTTACAGGTAGCTAGGGTCATTCATTTCCAATATTCTGCAAGAACATGAATGGCCATGGGGGAAATATTACTTTGCTGGGAAGCCAGTGAGGGTTGGTGACAAGAAGGCATCTAGCCACTTCAATAAACTCTATCTGACCCATGCAAGCATGGAAAAGTGGATGTTGAAACAAAGATAATGATGATGATATATCGTCATCTTCATCATTGTCATTTTAATGTCCACTTTCCCATGGTTGTATGCATCAGATGAAATTCACTGAGGTAGATGGATGACCTTCCTCACTTGTTTCTAAGAAAGTTAATATTTTCCCTAGTCCTTTAAATGTAAGCAATGTGATGATTGGACAGGATTTCACAGAAGATAGCAAACAATTGATACTGATTGTATGACAGTATTCTTTTGTTTATATTTAGTTGTACATGATGTCAAGATAAAGACATACAAACACACTCATAGATATATATGTACAGACATATTCATTTATATTTATACAGCTGGATGCCCTTCCTAATGCCAACCACTCCGTGAGTGTAGTGGGTGCTACACTCACGGAGTGGTTGGCGTTAGGAAGGGCATCCAACTGTAGAAACACTGCCAGATCAGACTGGAGCCTGGTGCAGCCTCCTGGCTTCCCAGACCCTGGTTGAACCATCCAACCCATGCTAGCATGGAAAACGGACGTTAAATGATGATGATGTACATTTTCATAATTGTTGAGAGAGTACCAATGTCCCATATGACAGTGTGGCAAGCTTGATAAATGTTGAGAGATTTCTCTCGGCAAGAAACCAATGGTAGCTTTGTTAACCCACAATAAAGTATATATATATGTGTGTGTGTGTGTATTATGTTTAAGACAATTTCATGTCTATATACTTTGGTAAAATTTCTTCTTTTGAAAAGTTTTGTAAAACTATTCTTGGTTTTAAAATATTTGAGCTTTAATGAACCATCATAAACAGATCCTGAAGAAAAGGAGTCAGATGTACTGTTGTTGGAAATTCAATGTTTATGCACAACAAATTCAATTAGGGTAATTGGCAATATCTTTGAGTTTTTCCCCAAGCAATAGTCTATTGGGAAAATTGCCCAATAAAAGTCTTCAAGCAATGCTGTTCAAAGCAATACTGCAACCCTTATAAAACCTGAATCATTTTTGTTTTCATACTACTCATAGCTGCATTACTCTTTGATTTTGGTTGCCAACATGGTTTTACAATTTTGGATTAATTCTCAGAATGATTGCATTGAATTTTAATAAATCATACTTCAACTAAAATTTTAACTTAAAAAATACAAAAATGTTTAATCCATTAGAATTCAGACTACTCTGCCAACTGTAATACTCACTTATTCACATTATTTTGAATTAATCATGAATTATTTCATTTCTTCCAGATAGTCGGGGCGGCGCTGGCAACAACCATCCGAACGTGGCCATTGCCAGTGCCACCCCGACTGGCTTCCGTGCCGGTGGCACGTAAAAAGCACCATCTGATCATGGCCGTTGCCAGCCTCGTCTGGCACCTGTGCCGGTGGTACGTAAAAAGCACCTGCTACACTCATGGAGTGGTTGGCATTAGGAAGGGCATCCAGCCGTAAAAACATTGCCAGATCAGACTGGGCCTGGAGCAGCCTTCTGGTTTCCCAGACCCCAGTTGCACCGTCCAACCCATGCCAGCATGGAAAGCAGACGCTAAACGATGATGATGATGATGAGTTCAATGATGTGATTGCTCATTTTAGAATGACATAGGGTAGGTGGCTAGTTTGAACACAGAATAGGTAGAATGCTTGGGCCTGATATGGCTGGTTGTAAATGCTAAAACATTAAAGCTTACACATAATTGCATTATTTTCATATGCACAATTAATCAATGCATCTAATTTGTATAATATTCACCAAATATGGATATAATTTCATCATTTTGTTAGAGTAGATATCTAATCTGATCATGTTCATTCTTTTTTTATTTTTATGAATTACAAAACTCAGTTATACAACTAATGCTCAACTCTGGTTAACCAAGTCTCAGATATCTTTTATTCTGTGTACATTCAGTCATCAAGGGAACTTCTGCTGTGGTTGCTTGACCCACTAGAAACAGCAGCCAATCTTCATCAGATCATACCCTGCCTTCTTAAAAAAAATGAAGGATTATATAGTTTGTAGTTTTAGAAACAGTACATCTGAAAAAAAGTATGGGATGGTCGTAGCTAGAATGCTTTTAATCATAGGTCTGACTTGGAGCTAAACAACAGCCTCAACAGTAGCAATAACCCTTTGAAAATAGCTTTTGATCATCAGTTTCCTTGATCAGGGCTGACTTGGGATTAAACTGCAATAACAAAAGACTGCTATCTTTATACATTAACAACAAAATAGAAACAACATGCTAGTAGTGAGTTCTAGGATTCACAACACTTTTTCTAAATTATCAGTTCAAAATTGTGCATGAACCACAATTCAGGCATGTATTTTATTTCTTTATTGCCCACAAGGGGCTAAACATAGAGGGGACAAATAAGGATAGACAAACGGATTAAGTTGATTACATCGACCTTAGTGCATAACTGGTACTTAATTTATCGACCCCGAAAAGATGAAAGGCAAAGTCGACCTTGGTGGAATTTGAACTCAGAACATAGCGGCAGACAAAATACCGCTAAGCATTTTGCCTAGTGTGCTAACAATTCTACCAGCTCACCACCCTAATTCAGGCATGTATTTGTCATGTGCATGCACTATTAATTGACTAATCGTCTTGCAGCTGATTAGGCCACACAGCAAGAACAAAAGTCAATATCCTTGAGATCTGCATGCTTTTCTAAAAGATTTCATCACCATCATCATTGTTCAACCGTGGTCGAGACAATGGAATTTACCATTTTACTAAAAGATCTAATAGCAGAGTGTTGAGGGCAACCAAACAATTCATGAACCTCACCTCTTGCCAAGTAGACCAGGACAACTGCAAAGGTTGAGAGACTCAATAGTGAGCAACATATGATTCTTGGTCCCTACATAACCATGTTATGAAGAATCCATGAACTCCATTTCCTTACCTCTAACCACAAAAATCAAAGACAGAGTTTCAGCAAGATGTGGAAACTCATATCTCTCTGTCTTTTACCCCAAGATAACTAATGTCTGAGTAAACACAATTAAAGATAAGCTATTTCACTTCTCACATCAAAGCAAGCCAGAAATGTGAGCAGGGAGAGTAAAAGAGGGCACTTCTTGAACATAAAAGGATGGAGGACAGCGTTGGAGTGGGAAAGATGAGAGCATCATATAGTATTATGACCTGATACATAATTTGACTTGAAGCATTTAAAATTTTACCAGTTAAAAAATTTACTCAGTGACATGCCTGATAATAATGCTATAGATTTCTTGAATGCAAGTTAGTTATAAATTTGCAACTGCATTTTTCAGCTGGTGTAATGAGGACAATGACCAGAGGAATTTGTAGAAAAAGTTGTTAAAGGAGGTGTACAATGTAGGCTGTGAAATGGGGAAACATATTGTAGGGATATGAGAACTAGGTGCATCTTGTGAGACTATGAGAAGAGCACATACTCTGTAGGGCTAGGAGAAGATGGAAAACATTACATGGTTGGTTGAGGGTGCTAAATATCCTAGCACTGGCTCTGGTTTGTTTATTTTTTGCAATGAGACTAAAATAACATGGTCAAAAGATATACAATACATTTCAAATTATCCTCCAAAACCTGTATGGTGTACAATGAATTAATTATGGTGTTTCATGTTACAGAACAAACCATTTCTCGATAAAGTCTGTAGAATAGTAAATAACAGACTAACCCATTGCCCAGTTTGATACCATCACCTGACAGTTGACTGTAAATTCATTGTGGATAATTAATTACATTGCAGTAAATACCTCACTTGTAATTTCATCACATCAAATCAAACTGGTGTCTGGCTCCCCACTTTCTTTCTCTTTTCTACTCTTTGTGTGTGTGTATGTATGTATACATATATAGATACATATATATATATATATATATATATATATATATATATACAAATACATATATTTATATATATATATATATATATATATATATAATATATATATATATATACAAATACATATATTATATATATATATATATATTATATATATATACAAATACATATATTATATATATATATATTGCTATCTCCATTGGCTGGCTATACTATTTCTAAATAGTTCTCATACAAAGAAACATGTCCTATACTTGCATGGTGTACAAGAACCACTTATGATTATTAAATAAGTACATTAATGACATTTATTTCATCAAACATAACAACAACATTTCATAACCTTTCAAAATACTCATTTGCTGACGAAAAGCAACAGACCCAATGCTATGGCTGCTATGTATGTTCTCCAATTTCATTAGTCAAAGAGCCTCCCAGAAGCCTTTTCAAACCCACACGTCTGAGACTGCCTCTTGAGCTTTGATACCAAACATCCTATTTTAAAGCATTGAAAACTTTCATATCAATTTTAAATCAGATATTTTTGCTGTTTCAAACAGTACATAAACAGCAAAAAATGATAGTCATTTTTACTAAATCTCTGAACTCTTATGTTCAAAATTAATTAAATGTATGTAATGTATCCCATTAAAAAAAAAAAAGGGTCAACTTTAAAAACTGTTCCTAATACTGGTTGAATATTGGTTAAGTTTTCTAAAGAAAATCCTGTATCTGTTGTTAAGGAAACTATGTATGCAAATGCCTATTTCATTTAGTAAATTATCCTATTTCAGTTTCTTTCACATTTTTTTTTTCTCTTTCAGAATATTCTACAAAGTGATTTGATAATTTCTATCCATTTATCATTTGATGGAACTCATACCTTTCATAACTTTGTAGCACTGCTAATTCTACATAATTTCCAATGTTCTGTTTTTAAATTTATATTAAAGCTCGCAATTATAAAGAACTATAGTTAATGTTTTACGATATTTGTTTTGGTTCTCTGAATTCAGAGTATAAATTCTATTTAGGTCAACTTAGTCTTTCATCTTTTCAGTACTACAGTTGAATCCTCTTCACCAAACTCAAAAGAATTTATGACCTTATTTAGTAAAGACAATTTAAAGACACAAAATACATGATAGTTAACTATAATGCGGCTGCTGTTTTTGTTGTTGTTGTTGATAATAGTGATGGTGGAGGCAGTGGTGGTGGTTTTGATTTCCTCACTACACCTGTAAGTATAGTGAGGTTTATGCTTTGCTGATGAAACCATAATAAGACTAAAACATGCCTAGGATTGTCTTCTACACTTATTGAAAAAAAATGGAAAATATTTAGTGATAAACTTATATAATTTTTAGTTTCTCAGAGTACAAATGATGTACTGATTTGTAGCACACATATTGAAATCCTTCCAAGAAGTGTAACTTATGAGGGTCAGCTGAAAAGTTCATAGGCTGACCAAGATATTCTCATGGAATGTGACCAAATGGTGTTTATTTTTCAACATAGTCCCCCTCACATTCCACACACTTCTTCCATCAGTATTGCAGTGCTTTTATCCCGTTGGTGAAGAAGCTTTCATCTTGTTGGTCAAAAAAAAATCAACAGTAGATATGATGTTATGATCAATGACACTGGTCCCTAGCCAAGCGTTTTCTCATGTTGGGGAACAGATGATAGTCTGATGGGGACAAATCAGGAGAATAGGGAAGATGATCATACAGTTCAAAGCTACAGTCACACACAACAGCCATTGAAGCCAAGGCTTGTAGAAGGTGAAACAAGACCCCTTTTGTTAGTTTTCCTGATGTTTAGTCTGGATTACCCCTTTTATAACTGCTTCAGCAAATTGGCATAGTACTCTCCACTGATGATGTGGCCCTTTTGAAGAGAGTAAATAATCACAATTCCTTTTGCATTCCAAAAACTGAAACCATCACCTTCCCTGCAGATGAAACAAGCTTGGTCTTCTTTGGAGAGGATGGTTGTTTCCACTGCATGGATTGTCTTTTTGTCTCTGGCTCAAAGTGATGTAGCCAACACTCATCCTGGGTTGGAAACTTTCAAGGAAACCAGCTGGATCTGCCTGAAATAATGTCAGATTTTCCTGTGATGTGATCAGCCTGATGTGCTTTTGATCAGGTGTCAGAAGACATGGCACCCACCAAGCAGAAACCTTCCTCATGCCAAGTTTATTGTGCAAAATATTCTCAATTCTCTCATGGGACATGTTAATAACATTGGCTCTTTGATTTATAGTCAATCACCTGTCATTCATCACCTTGTGGTGAACATGATCAATGTTTTCCTCAGTGGTGGTAGTTGCAGGACATCCACATTGTGTGTCATCTTCAATACTCTTCTTCCTCCTCCTAAATTCAGCTGCCCACTTTTGCACTAGCTGGCAGAAACGTTAGCATGCTGGGCAAAATGCCTAGCGGTATTTCGTCAGCTGCTACATTCTGAGTTCAAATTCTGCCTAGGTCGACTTTGCCTTTCGTCCTTTCAGGGTCGATTAAATAAGTACCAGTTACGCACTGGGGTCGATATAATTGACATAATCCGTTTGTCTGTCCTTGTTAGTCCCCTCTGTGTTTAGCCCCTTGTGGGTAGTAAAGAAATAGGTTAAGCTGAAGCATCATCCCCTTATGTAGCAATTGTATCAGCATGACTCATATTTTTTTTTTGCAGGTATTTGATAACAGCATGATGTCAAATTTTGTCCATTTTCAAAAAGAATTGCTACTAGTTACTTTTGAAGTCTTCTTTGAACAATCAGATGTCAGTTTACCTGGGAAAGAAACAATAAAAAGAGTAGAAAATAATACATGCAAGATTTCACAGCTCCAGCATTACTCCCTCATAGACAGCCTTCACCATCCCATCTCCATTCATCTCCCCATTTCCTTCAATCATCATCCTATGATTCATATCTCTCAACTCACTTACTGCTGGCTGTCACGCCCTCTCTCCATTTTCTTTTTCACTGTCCTCACCAAACAAGCTCTTAGCTATCCCAACATTTTCTCATCTCTTCCCTTCTGGTCTACCTTATGACTCCCACATTTGTCTTCCTTTAACAACTCTTTTTAGACTCTTGTCACCTTCATGTATTTTCTCTCTTTCATGTTCTCTTCATTTTATGTCTTCCACCCATACCCTTATAATATGGTATGGCCTTGAACCCACCCTACAAACTTCATCCCCCTTAGCACTCTATTCCTCTCTTTCTCATTGACCAGTAACCCTAATCCCTTTCCTTTCCATTGTCTTTTCCATATTCCTCCCCAATAATGCCTACTTTCTAACTCTCTTACTACCACCCTTTCATAACTATATGTCTGTTCCTTTCATCGTACTTAGCTCACTCTCATCACCTTGTCTCAAATCATCACACACAAGTATTCTCTCCTTTTTCTCTTTCAGTTCTGTTCTGGATGCTTTTATCATGGCACCAGTCATCATCACCATCATCATCGTCATCACCATCATCACCACCTCCACTATCATTATCAACATCATCATTTAAGGTCTCCTCTCCATGCTAGTGTGCTTTAGATGATTCAATAGTTAGAGTACTGCATCATGCACCAATGTCCATTTTGGCAACATCAGGCATGGCAGATACTATGATGAAAGCAGATGACATTAAAAAAGTAAATGACATTAATGTCATCTACTGTAAAGCAAATGATATTAAGAAGGATATTCAGCTATAGTAACCATTCCAAAATATACACTGGGGCACAATTCAGTCCTCCAACACATCAGATCCTGTTGAATAATTCAAGCCATGTCAGAAGGTGTGGAGGACAAAGTAAAAGCAATTGGTCTCCCTTGGCCTGATATCTAGGAGGTAGCCCAAGATCACATCCACTGGCACGAAATGCCCACTGCTCTATGCTCCTTACAGAGAATTGTAGACTAAGTATGCCAGCATGCAGAGCAGACATTGGTGATGATGATGATCCTACATTTTCTTGGGCTTGTCAAACAAACAAAAGTAATAATGATATCGAATGAATTAGAGTAGCTTATAAAAGTGCTATTTCTTAAATGAAGGAAAATTGAATAGTAAATATAAATGGTAATAAGAAGAAGGCAGAAAAGGAAGGAAGAGAGATGAATCTAATTAGTTGACTAATTGTCAGCAAGGTTAGAGGTTGTGTTCAACTTAGGACAAATTACAAAAACAGTGACATTTTTATGTACTAATATATTTAATTATTCATTGAGTGCCAATGGATATCCAAATGTATGAAGATCATTTGATTCCAAAACATAAAAATCATTATCATTTGCTTGTCACAACTGTTTGTATCTCTTACTGGCTTTCTGCCTATTCAACATTGATTCTGTCTCTCCCTTCCTTTCTCTCTGATGGAACAACACTAAGGCATACGGGTACTCAGCTAAAGGACTAGATATATATTTCTTTACTGCCCACAAGGGGCTAAACAAAGAGGGGACAAACAAGGATAGACAAACGGATTAAGTCAATTACATCGACCCCAGTTCGAAACTGGTACTTTATTTATCGACTCCGAAAGGATGAAAGGCAAAGTCGACCTCGGTGGAATTTGAACTCAGGATGTAATGGCAAACAAAATACGGCTACGCATTTCACCCGGCGTGCTAATGGTTCTGCCAGTCAATGAAGGAGCCTTTATGCAGTTACTTAAACAACTTAATTCTCCTGGTAGACCCAATCTGTCACCTGGTTTAACAGCACCACCTGATCTCTGGCTGCCTTTAACGAAGACCATTCTGTTGCAAGCATTGGGACCAAGTCTCCAATTTGATGATAGTTTCGCCTCTCCCTTCTTAACATCCATCTTGAAGGTCTTGTAAATGGTCATTGGCACTACTCTTCCCTCCTGGCTAAGAAGAGATGACATAATGTAGGATAAGAAACCTGTCATATAGTATTCAAACTGGCAATGATTTAGTTTTCTTCTGCTGTTGTTGTTGCTCTGTTATTGCAGAGTTAGTGCTGATGTGGTGATGTTATTTACAAAGGTTCTCTTGTTATCTTTGCTTGAGGACAGAAAGCTTTCTGCATAAGTAACACCTAGCTCTCCTGTTTTCCATCATAATTCTAATGCACTCCCTACTTTCTAAGTAGAGGAAGCCAGGGATCTTCAGAAATCTTTCAGGTATGAGCAGCATCTTCACTTTTAGCAATCTGTATACATACTTAACCCTTTCATTACCAACCCTGCTGAAACCGGCTCTGGCTCTGAGTACAAATGTCTTGTTTTCATAAGTTTTGAATTAAAATCTTCCCCCAAACCTTAATCACAATTTATGTTCCTAACACTAGCTTAATGATAACAAAGTTATTTTACAAAATTCTTAGATATACTTAAAGTAATTGAAAGAAACACAGGGCATCTCAAAATAAATACAGTAACAAAAGGGTTAAAGCGTGTCTATGTTGAAAGCCTTGTTAAACTGCAGTTTTCATCATGAAAAAGTATCTCTTATATACATGACCTTCACCCGCTGTAGATATTTTTTCTGTTTTCAACACTACCTGTCTAAAAGAGATACTTTCTCAAAGTAAGTAACACAGTTTAGTAAGGCTTTCAACATATACACACTTTAAGTGTGTATACAGATAGCTAATTTTGAATTAACACTGCTTCCATCACTAATAACAAATATCTTCTTTATTTCTATCACTACCTACTTCTCCTTGGAGTTTGATCTTACGGTGATTATTTCATGACACTCTTCTAATGAAGAGCTTACTTTTACTATTTTGGTGTGGGTGGGGAAAAAGCATAATTCATCTAACTTGCAGGCCCTCTCATAATATTGATCCCTTCCAGCAGGGATATATCCATTGCAGCCCTATCTGCCTAATCTCTGGTCAGAACCTAATAGCAAATTCCCAGAACTCATGCAGCCACCACGTCTGTCCTGAGTGACATCCCCAAAGCAAATGAGACCCACACTAATTGTCCTTCTGCTCACATGGACCCCTTGCTCCTTTCCTTCTAGCAAGGCTCCTCAACTGTTCATGTGATGTCACCGACCCTATAGTTCTGTCACCTCAGCCCCACACGCCCCTTTGGATATCACAGATCACCTTATTGCCTCACTCCGTGTCAAAATCTGCCATCCCTTTGGGCAAATGCCTCACCCACTGTGACCTCCACAGATATGGAATTCTGCTCGCATCCTCTCCTTCTGAAAAAATCAATGATCCTGCAGACATCCAAGACATGATGTGGTATTTCATCCACAGATATGTTGTTTCAAGAATTAACAGCTGTTACTATTTCTTTTCATTATTGAGACATGCAGCACACATTTTGAGGGCATGACCCAGACTTCATTCCTACATGAAGGCAGAGTCCCTGTCTTCCACAGGTCTCTGTGATAATGTACATTGATGTTGCCATTCATATCTGAATATCACTGTGTGACACTGACTCCTCATCTTGCCCTGACTGGGGTGACATTGCCTCAATTGGTGAAATATGTCCTCTCTTTACCATGGCTTTGGGTGTGTGATGGTGTCTCTCTGTGATCCTATTTCCACTTGGCCTATATGCTGCTCTGAAGAAGCAGTTTGCATTCCACTTATCAAGCATTTCCTTCAGCACCTCTGAGCAAAATGCATTACCATTGATCATCAGCAATTCATCCACAGGGTCACACTCTATGAATATCTCATTCTGGATTCCTGTAACTTCAGCTGCAGTCTCCATCGTGATTTCTCTCAAAATCACCATCTGCCTCAGTATGCAGTTGACCATCTGCCAGTAGTGCATCGCATCCAGTGCCAACTGATTCTAATTATGCTTCACTGGGACGTTTCCCATCTTGTTCACACCTGAAGCAGAGTCAATGGACTGACACTTGTCATGACTCCTGACCACTTTTTGAACACTCTATCTAATAATGTTGCAGTTAACTTTCCTGGCTAGGTATTGGATCCTATCCACTATCATGTGGTGCATGGTATGCAGTCTTCTTAGCTCTGAGTTGCTTAGTTGACACACAGCAGCTATCTCCCACTCCAAATCCTCTACCAGCCAGGCTTTCTTCACCCTAGTTACAACATTCACCTTATTCTTTTCTGAGGGCACAATGACCATGCTCTATTTCAAACTGAATTCAGCAGCGAGCTCTCCAGGAATCCCTTGGTGATATTTTATTAACATCTCTGCTGCCTATTTTATTCATACTCTCTTCTCATTGGTGGACATAAATTGTAGCCCTCCAAGTACAGTGGCTGAATTGGTTTGAATCTCGAAGGTATGCAACCCTCATCTCAGAGCCAGATTCACTTCCTTCAGCACTGAGTTCAATTCAGCCATGTTAATATGATTGCAAACACCCATTTTTCTGAACCAGGCTGTGTCCTTCACTTCAATGATCCCTATTGCTATGCTTCTAGCATTGCACCATATGGTCCTGTTCTTCAATTTGGGCATGTGCCAGCTTCCTCTTACTGGGTCTTCTGATCTTACCTTCTCTCGGATCTCCCTCATCATAACCAGTTGTCTCCCCCACTTTGTGCCCCCAGCTCACCCTGTCTGCTTGCCTCTTGATATAGCTACCCTGCAATTGAATAGTGATCCACCAGTCTCCCACACATGAAGTATAGATGTCATCTGTTCGTACTGGTGCCCAGTTCAGAATGTCTTATCCACAAAGATGGTGCCAACATAGGAATTGGTAGTGTTTTGGCCTTGTCCACCTTTCCCAGTATAGATTTGAGAAGCATTGCCATGATCTTTGGTGCTGAATTTAGTCCAAAACCCAGTCTAGCTGCTACTTCCAAAATTTCTCAGCCACATGTAACTGCAAATATGTCAACTTCAAGTCATTGATTGTGGAAGCCCTCATCATGTATGCATTCTTACAATGTTTCCTCGCAGATCTCAGTAACCTCACCACCCATGTGGCACAATACATAGTCATCCAGCTCTTGAAAGTTCTGTACCAGCCTGACCTTGTTTTCATTGGATTCACCACTGCCGTTAGTGGCAGCACTCTACTCTTTACTTCCTCCTCCCAAGGCATTAAAATACCTTCTTCCACTCTTTCAAACGCACTCCTTTCAAGGTATGGTGATAATAGCTAATCCTATTCCTCATCATGGGGGCGGAGGCTCTCCTTTCCAGCTCCACTCAGCTTAGTAACTGCTGGCAGTCGAACACTGCATGAAAATCCTTGTTTACGATGGTGTATGCAACACATTTCTCTTCAAGGCTCTCCCCACTCTTCTGATGCAAATCACAGTTCATGGTGCTTTCGCACTACCAAACCCCATATTCACTAATTATGACAACTCCTAGGAGGTTGATTGTATTCATACCCATCACCATATGGTCGATCACAATACACACACACACACACATATATATATATATATAAGAGAGAGAGAGGTAGATAATCATCATTTTAACGATGATGATATATGTGTGTATGGCGATATAGATAAATACAGATTAAGTAGAACACACAGGGGAACTAGAACTCAAAACATGAATTTATACAAACATGGCTCAAGGGATGAAAGTTTCGAGTATAACACTCATTTGTATTTCGGTCTTTGGCTGTTCGCAAGCGACGTTCAGCAGTCTCATAAATTTCATTTAAAAAAGCAAATAAATAAAAATTGAGTAGACGTTTGGTAGTGGACCACTGTCTGATTATAAGACTGACCGCCTACATTTGTCGTGTCAAAATGTGAGCTCATCGAAATAGCGTAATGCTCACACTTAGTTTTAGCACGTATCTACCTATAAATACTAAGTAATATTGATATCTTTTGTCTAGGCATATAGCCAATCTTTGCAAGAAATGAGACACGGTAGACACAATCGATTGTAGCATATTACCGGCAGTTAGTTTATCAACCAAGGAAGAAACAGAGACAGGAGTCTAACCCGGTGGTTTTTGAACTTGGCACCAAGTAGAAAGAAACTATATGCGACAACGCATTCGACCTAACGCTCTTCTTTTGCGCAATTCCCACAACCATAATAAATACAGAACACACACATATATATATACATACATACACACGTATTAATGTGTGTATATATGCATATGCACGTATATGTCGTCGAATGACATTTAGTATGCGGTTATTCCCTACCGGTCTTAAAGGTAGATAACTCTATTTACTCTTCTCTCTTTCATCCTTATTTTCCTCTTCCAGTGGGTTAGGTTGCGGCGTCAAAAATTATTTACCACATGGGATGAGTTCACAAGAGTGACTGACAATTGTAACATAACTAATAGTACTTAACCTAACGCAAACAAACAGAACTCATGTATACGAAGAATCTACCTGTACAGAATGGCATTATAACTACTGAAACGCTTTCCCAGGATAAAAAGCGTTTTCTTTCCTTTGTAGCGTGTCCGATGGTCAGCCGCTGCTTCTACCCCACATAGCTCAGGGTTGTTTACGAACACGTGACAATCTAGAGTTTAGCTTTTTTAACGTCAAATAATCTCTAATTGTCAGACACGGCAGTAGTAGTCATGTTGTGTAGTGTCGCTTTGCTCACTAATGATTGATCTTAAATTGTTACAGCCCATTTAATTGACTTATTCTTTGCATTTTTTTTTTTTTTTTTAGAATTTATAATTGTCTTTTATTTGAAAACCTGGACACCACTTACATTTCTCCTGAAAAAGAAAAAAACAGCATCTCTTCTGAATCGCTTTT
Organism: Octopus sinensis; assembly: GCF_006345805.1. Lineage (NCBI taxonomy): Eukaryota > Metazoa > Mollusca > Cephalopoda > Octopoda > Octopodidae > Octopus > Octopus sinensis. The sequence goes on along the minus strand of NC_042997.1, from coordinate 163,357,732 downwards.
AAGCAAGCACTGGTATTCTGCATATATTCACTCAAGTTTGAAAACTACTTTAATTAGCCAAAATGTCCGAGAAAGAAGATATTAAGAAAAAAATTCGAGCTTTGCTCATCTCATCTCAAAGTGGTGTACCGTTGTTTAATTTTCTGAAGGATTACTATGATATCATCGGTGAACCCCTCAAATTCCGTGATCTTGGATATTTTGATTTGGAAGATTTTCTTTTAGATATGCCAGATGTAGTCGATGTTGTAAAGGCCGCTGATGGACAGACCGTATTAAAACATGTCACAGCCGACAGTACAAAGCATATTGAAAAATTAGTCGCACGCCAAAAAACAACCGTCACCAAAAAACCACGTGCTAGTAATAACAGTTATAAGACCAACGGGTATTTCCAATCTGACAGCATCTCACCTAGCCATTCTTCTTATATTCAAAAAAGGAGTCCAGTTTCTCCAACTTTTGCAAACAGATTCCGTCCAAACAACAGCAAACAGTTTCGACTTCCTTCCTTACCAAATTTCATTAAAATTCAAATCCAACAAACTTTAAGGAGTTTTTCTGAGCCAATTAGTGTCCATTCTTTTGATGCTGCTTATAAAGCAAGGTGAGGCAAGAATTTATTCCTCTTAGAATTTGTTTCATTTAGAGTTAATTATAAATTTGATTTGTTATTGAAAGTTATGGACGCAATTTTTCCTCTTAGACTTTTGTATGGTTGTTGTAAATTTATACTTCACAAAACTATCGACGGTGTCGGCAAAATGCTTTCAAAGCAAAAAAAAAAAAGGCAATTTTTCAAATTTCTAAAATGTGTAGCAAATAAATCCTCACTTCCTTAACGCTCACAAACTTATTTAATTAAAACCAAAAATTTGCCCTTGTGAAACATACTTAATTTCCAGAGACTCCTACTTAATTTGTATGACCATGGATATCAAAACAACACTGAACGAATTTCTCTTTATGCTTACTAACTTAGCAAAACAGTCGTTTATATTAAAGTGTGTGCATCTATTCATATAGTTAACTAAACTCTCGACACAGTCCCCACGTTGGATATTGTACAAGCCTGATTATTTCCTTTCTGTTCTTTTTGTATCAATTACATACGTAATTTAAAATGAAAGCCCATGTTGTCAAACTTTGTCATCGAGTTAGATTTCGTTAACAGGTTTTAATTCTTCTCTAATTTTGCTTGCTTTCTTATTTTATGAATTAAGCTTCTTAATTTATTGCCAATTTTATTCCAGTATAATTCTCTGCACATTTTAAGAATAATCACTTGAATCTGATTTGTATGCATATTTTTGATGAGGCCTATAGATTCAACTAGCTTTTTAACTTTGACTTACCATGTTCAAATTCTTCACATACTTTTTAACTGTTGCATATTATTTCTACTTAATTCACTTTGAACATTTTTAGCCGTAACTTTTTTTTTCTAATTTATATTTTAGTGAATTAAGCTGTTTCCTTTAGGCTCGCGTGAAATGTCATATTGTCTGCATGCAAAATATTTATTTTATTGATTGCGACAATTTGAATATCTTTTGAGCTTTCCTATTTTTTCATTAAGAAAAGCTGCTAGAAAGTAGGTTATATGTATATAATGTATACAACTCTAAACCTCACATAATATACTCTGTGTTAAAACAGCATCCTACCTCTAACAAGTGTGTATAATATACCTCTCTATCTTTCTTTTTATTCACAACTCTCACTCACTCTCTTTGCCCTGCTACCCTACTTCCGTTATCATCCTCATACTGTTTTTGCAGGTTGGATAAAATTACGTGTGGTAGTTTATTCACTGAGTGAAAATCTACAAGTTTCTTGTTCAACTGGGTTGTCTCATAAATTAATGATAACACGTTTGTATGGAATCTGGTGGTAAATAGCCAGTTGAAGTCTATCACTATAGTTCTTCTTACACCTGTGCTGCTAATGTTGTTGTTTTTTTACTGTTAGTATGAATTGATTTTCGTATCGCACATTTGAGATGCGATAAATAGTCTCGGACTCCCACTGTGAAGCTTATGAGCTTTGCACTTTCTTCTAACTGGGACTACCTCAACACATATTTTGGGTAACCCATAGTTTAGCTTCTAAAACAAGAAAACTTTCCAAAACGTAAAAATAATGCGTCCGATTTATTTCGCTGTGAACGCGGGAAAATATGCGCCGATGCGTGAAAACATACGCCTTTCTCTCAACGCGTTCCCAGTGATCATTTCACCTATTTTAAGTTTCAACCATGACCACCCAGTCATGAACGGCGTTCCGAACGCGAGTTTTTCTAAAACCTAAATCTTCATTGTTACACCCTATCATCATTTTAAAGGACATACTGAATGTCTGAAAGTACCGTACACTGCTTAAAAACAAAGATACGATGGTCAGGGGTGGAGTGTCTTTAATCATAGGTCTACTGAAACAGAACTGCCTGGAGCTAAACAACTAATCTCAGTTAACAGGAAACCTCCACGCCTCATTCGATCGGCTAGAAACAGCAGCCAAATTATTACTGAAACGCCTTTAATTATCATGTATAGAGGATTTCTCGTTAGCTGAAATGAGTTACTTGTTGTCAGAGATTTCATATTTTCATATCGTGTGCTCAGTGCAAAGAATATACACACAAGAGGTGGGGACTGCAAGCAGGGTAACAAAAAAGCTGACTTTCCTATGTGGCAAGTGCACATGAAAAGCACTCAGGAAAGAGATTCTTTCAACTGCCTTGTTGGCTTCCAAAAGGTAGTAAATAGTCTCTGTTGCACAGGTGATCTAATTAACACCGTTGGCAGGTGCTCTGAAAGCATAGTAACCAGAGTATGAACCTATCAGAAAAAAATTCTCCAGTGCTACTGTCTCTGTTGGCAACGAAGAACCTCTCCCTCAGTGAAAGGGCCGGTGGTTGTATGATGCTTGTATGTGAAATCCAATGCCGCAAGGTAATGAAATATGAGCTTTGAATGCAGGGGATTTGTGAAGACTAGAAATGAATACAGCAAGTATGCTTTGCTAGACATAATGTTAACATGCATGAACAACTGAGTATAAATGACATGAGAGAACGATTATATAATACGGATTAGACATAGTATATAAGAAATAAACTGCATTGGTATGAGCATGTGATGCATATGAATGACAACAGCTGCATAAAAAGGTGCAGAGCACGCAAAGAGGTTGGTACCTGTGCAAGAGGAAGATCTACAAAGACATGCGACACAATGGTGAAATCTGATCCCTCTCATGGTCTCTTTACTCTTTTACTTGTTTCAGTCATTTGACTGTGGCCATGCTGGAGCTCCGCCTTTAGTCGAGGAAATTTACTCCTGGACTTATTCTTTGTAAGCCTAGTACTTATTTTATCGGTCTCTTTTGCCGAACCGCTAAGTTCGTAAACACACCAGCATCGGTTGTCAAGCGATGTTGGCGGGGAGGCAAACACAGACATACAAACATATACACATACATATGTATATATATATATATGACAGGCTTCTTTCAGTTTCCGTTTACCAAATCCACTCACAAGGCTTTGGTCGGCCCAAGGTTATAGTAGAAGACACTTGCCCAAGGTGCCACGCAGTGGGACTGAACCCGGAACCGTGTGGTTGGTAAGCAAGCTATTTACCCCACAGCCACTCTTACGCCTGGTGTTGAAATAGATAAGGAATCATGATAACAGGTGACACAATGGTGTTGGAGAAAGCTGACTCTTGTGCAGTCAAGGCTGAAAGAATGCTAAAACAAGTTGTGAAGGTGGCTGGGATGTCACTGCATTGAGATCCTTTGCCTTCCCACTGCCTCTTTTACTCTCACTGTTCTCATTACATTCATCCATTCCTCCTCTATGCCATCTCTCTTTCCCCACATTAACCCCATGGCTTTTCTTCTTCCTCTGCCTCCCTGAACGCCATTTCTCTTTCAAGCACCCATTTCACCCACCCCAGAACACTAGATCCCCCTACTCATCCACTCAACAATACATCTGCTACTCTCATTATACTTCAACCTCTTTCAACGTCTTGCTTAAACTCATTACCCTCTTATTTACCTTTCAGTTAAGGGGGCTCTTTAATCTTGTGTTATGAGGGGTCCTCATTTAGTGCTCATGCCCTCAAAATAGCATCCAGTGACTCGTGAACTGAACAGGGTTGAGTGGACCCTTCAGTCTTGCAAAGAGCCTTGACAACTTTCCTTGTGCTGTTACCAGTGAAAAATTCACCCATTACTCTCTGTAAATTAGTTTGTTTTATGCAGAGCATCCATATATAGAAATCATGTGGAAACAGATATTTGTGTAAGATGTTTACCCCCCCAACCCTTTGGATCATCTTAGTCTGTTTTTGGAGACCCATAGTATGACACCATCATCTTCAGTTTACATCCATCTTACAGGATCTTACCACTCATTCTGGTCCTTAATTCTCTAGCACACTCTGCAATACAGCATGAAAAGTAGATGATGCAAAAGATAAAGAGGAACAATGATGATGTGTGTATGTGCTTGCATGCGTACATGTATGTTTACCTCTCACTGCTTGACAACGAATGATGATTTGTTTATGCTTTTGTAACTTAGTTGTTCAGTATAGAAGAATTAAAAGATTATACGCCTAAAAATACTGGAGTTGACTGATTAAACCTTTAAGTAAACCTGCAGTCCATTGACTGAAAACAAGAAAATAAGAATTTGTTTCTTTGGCATTTATTTTAAGCTTCTATCTTTTTTTTTTACCTTTTCCAGAATCCAAACCAGTCACCAACAAAGTAGCTTAAATCTTTTGTTTAACCCTTTAGCATTCAGATTTCTTTGTCAAATGTAATGCGTTTTTATTCACATTGCTTTGAATTAATCACGCATTATCTTGTTGATTCAGCATTTAAATGGTGTGTTTGTATATTTTTACAATGACATTGTTGGGGTTGGATCTGGTTGTTTTGAAAATAAAACTAGTAGAAATATTTTGGCCAGATTAAATAGCCGAATTAAATGCTAAAAGGTTCACATTGCTTTGAATTAATCACGCATTATCTTGTTGATTCAGCATTTAAATGGTGTGTTTGTATATTTTTACAATGACATTGTTGGGGTTGGATCTGGTTGTTTTGAACATAAAACTAGTAGAAATATTTTGGCCAGATTAAATAGTCGAATTAAATGCTAAAAGGTTGTGTCAATCTGGAACAATAGATAAAATGTTGATGGTTTTTTTTGTTTGTTTTTGGTGTAGTTATTTTAATGTTCTTTGAGCTGGCTACCCAATATAAGGTTCAGGGAGATTTCTTCACAATTTTTATTGATTCCTTGTGTGATAGATTGCATTCCTCAGAGTACAACTGGTATGCTGATTTGTAGCAGACAATGCAATCCTTCCAAGAAATATAACTTAAAGTAATTGGCAAAAGGCATCACAAAGCTTGCAGCATAATTTTGTTCAATTAGAGATTATACTTTTTAACACTTGCATATATAGTAATACTGTGAAAAAATAAAACAGGTGTAGGTGTGGCTGCATGGTAAGAAGCTTGCTTCCCAACCACATGGCTTTGGGTTCAGTCCCAATGAGTGGTACCTTGGGCAAGTGCCTCAGGCCAACCAAAGCCTTGTGAGTGGATTTGCTAGACAGAAACTGAAAGAAGTCCATTGTATATATGTGTGTGTCTCTGTCCTCCTACCATTGCTTGACAACTGATGGTGGTGTATTTATTGCCCCTGTAACTTAGCAGTTCGGCAAATGAGACTGATAGAATAAGTGCCAGGCTTACAACGAATAAGTCCTGGGGTTAATTTCTTAGACTAAAATGCTATAAGGTGGTGCAGCATGGCTGCAGTCAAAATGACCGAAACATGTAAAAGAACAAAAAAATTCAATACGACAGTGAATCACTGGTTATAAACTGCCAAAACCACTGGTTTACAAGAAAGCTAATGTCTATGTGGGTAAGAAGCTTGCTTCCCAACCATGTGGTTTCAGGTTCAGTGTCACTGTGCAGCACACCTAGGGCAAATGTCTTCTATTATAAGCCTTGGGCTAACCAATTCTTGCTGAGTGAATTTAGTAGGCTGAAATTAAGTCCATTTTTGTGTGTGTTAGTGAAAATGCTCCTGTCTCTTTGATTGGCTTGGTTGTGTGGTTATAAAATTCAGAACCAAGTGCTTTCAGTGTCTTCTACTCTAACTTCTGGTTGACCAATACCTTGTAAGTGAAATTTAGGAGATAGAGACTGTACAAAATCTTATTATATATGTACATACAGTTGTGTGTCAGTGTGCCTCTTCATGTTAACACTATTTGTATAAAGGTTTGTTTAGGTTTCCTGTAAACAGGCTCCATAGCTCTTTCATGTGAAGACCAGTGGAATAAAGATACCTTTCTTGGAAAGCAAGTGTAGATTGGCAACAAGAATAAGTCTCATACAATCCATGCCAGCATAGAGAAAGCAGATCAAATAACAATGAGACAACTATTTTTACTTTGTGCAGCATTGTGTGTAAATGGTAACTTATTTTGAAAATGATATAAGGTACAAGTGTGGCTGGGTGGAAAGAAGCTTGCTTCCTAACCACATGGTCCTGAGTTCAGTCCTACTGTGTGGCTCCTTGGACAAGTGTCTCATATTATAGCATTGGGCTGCCCAAAGCCTTGTAAGTGGATTTCATTGACGGAAGCTGGAAGAAGCCCGTTATATATGTGTGTGTGTTTGTCTCCCACCACTGCTTGACAACCTGTAACTTAGCAGTTTGGCAAAAGAAAACTGATAGAATATGTACCAAGCTTTAAAAAAGAAATAGGTACTGCAGTCAATTCATTTTACTAAAATTTCTTGAATGGTGGTCCAGCATTGCTGCAGTCTAATGACTGAAACAAGTAAAAGACTAAAGATGTTCTCCAGAATTGCTTCAATTTTTAAAACTATCTTTTACAGGTTTGGCGCTTCTTTAAACTACGAGAAATGCGGATTTTGTTCACTGGATGCAGTTTTACAAGCTATTCCTGAAATGGTGATGGGAATCTTACAAAGGAATGGTCAATATCACTATAAATTGCTGAAACCTCCCTTTAATATGGACTTCAGAAATGGTTCACCCTACTCCCCACAAGATAACTTTATTTCACCTTCAAATGCATACCATCAGCCACATTCACCAAAAAATTTGGGTTTTAAGACTTCCATACAAAGACCTGTACCATTATTACAGGTACCAACACCAAAACCTTTAATGCATAGTCAACCATTCTATGCTGCCTTTGGTAGTCCTAACTCTCAAACTAGACATACCTATTCCTATTCAAATGCTTCCACTTATGATGACAAAATACATAGAGGTAAGATGCAATTTCTTTTCTTCTATCTTTTTTTTTTTTTAGTTGGAACTATTTTGCTCTGTGCCATTAGGAAGTTATAAAAACCTTCCAAAGTAAATATTGCATTGCAGATTTAATTCATTGTCCAATTTAGTACGCCTGTAGACCACTTTCTTTGCAGGCGCTCAAGGCCAGGTCTTTGGTCTAAGCAAAATGTTATTAGTTTTAGAGGTCCTGCTCTTCCTCTAAGTAATTTAAAGCAATGTAAATATGTTTATTGTGTAAAAACAGTAATTGTATCATTTCTTTCAGTGATTTGTCTTGTTTTCACATTTGTATATGGTAGAGGTATAGTTCATTAGATCGATCCCAGTTAAAGGGATTTGAAGTCAATATCCAGGGATAATATTTAATGCTGGAAGACATTGAGTCTGATGCTCTACAGTTTCCGCTGCTTAATTATTTTCATAATTGCTATGGGTGCAGGAGACATATTTATCTCTGTATGTATGGTAAAGTTAAGTTGTTTGCTTTGTAACCATGTGGCTCCAAGTTTGATCCGATTGTGAAGTACCTTGGGCAAGTGTCTTCTACCATAACCCTTGTGAATGGAATGTTGTTGATGGAAACTCTTTGGAGAACCATAGCATGTCACCATCATCCTCAGTTTACATCCATCTAGGATCTTACCACTGATTGTGGTCCTTAGTTTTAGATCAGCTGTTGGTCTTCAGATCAATGCTGGCAAAACCAAAGTGATAATGTCTCTGGTCACAGCAGATGAATGGCAGCCATTCTCGAGGGCATGGAGCTGGAGGATGTGGAGTATTTCGTCTACCTGGGTTCAGTGGTGGTTCCAACAGGCCAGGGTGCAGCCGAGGTCAAGCGTTACATAGGTGCTGCCAGATCTGCATTCATGCGCCTCCAGTGGTGCCTGTAGGATAGAAGAGAGATCTCCTCAGTGACCAAAGGGCGAATCTACCGGGCCATCCTTCGTACTATCCTCCTCTATGGTTGTGAAACATGGCTTATGAGGGTAGTCGATCAGTGAAGGCTGGAGGTGTTCGACAATAACTGTCTCTGCTGTATTCTTCGCTGCCAATGCATTGATCGGGTTCCTACAGCCAGTCTTCATCATCGCCTGAATCTCCGGCCTCTCCCTTCGGTGCTTCTACAATGGTGCTTAAGGTGGTTCAGTCATGCGGCCCGGCGTCCAGAGGGTGAGCTGATTCGCGATGTCCTCCTCCCACTTCCACTTCCCAACTGGCGCAAACGCATGGGCGGGCAGCTGAAGACCTGGGCAATGTCAATAAAGGACCTCTCCGAACTCTCAGGTCCACAGGTGGTCAGTCTGCACAGATGGCACCACGAATGGCTCGCTATCTCCAGTGACCTCGCACAGGACCGTCGAGCGTGGCCTGCCATGGTTCCTGCTGCCGTCAGGACCAGAGAAGACGCCGGCTCAATCCACCCTGGGTGAATTCCATCACAAGTACAAGCAAGTTAGTTTTCTAGCACACTCTGCAATACAGATAACCTCCCAACTTTCTTCATGTTTTTCAGTGAGTGAGCTACCATTCTCCTCACTAACCATATATCGTGTGTATTTATGTGTGTATTTTTCAGCAAAAGATATAAATATTTGCAAGAGAACTGGAAAACCATTGCTTTATGAACAAAATCCCTTTAGACTTTTGTTTTGCATCAAGTTACAGATACTCCTTTGCTAACCATTTAGCATTCAAATTTTTCTGCCAAATGTAATGCTTATTTTGATTCGATTTGGATTTCACTTACCTCAACAGGTCTTCGCAAGCAGAGTTTAGTGTCCAATGAAGGAAAGCTACGCATAAGTGGGCTGGTTATACCCCTGGCATAGGCCACAGGTTATGACCTCACTTGGCTTGCTGGATCTTTTCATGCACAGCATATTTCCAAAGGTCTCGGTCATTAGTCATTGCTTTGATGAAGCATAACGTTTGAAGGTCGTGCTTCACCACCTCATCCCTGGTCTTCCTGGGTCTACCTCTTCCACAGGTTCCCTCAACTACTAAGGTGTGGCACTTTTTCACACAGCTATCCTCATCCATTCTCACCACATGATCATACTAGTGCAGTCGTCACTCTTGCACACCACATATGATGCTTCTTAGGTCCAACTTTTCTCTCAAAGTACTTACACTCTGTCGAGTACGCACTCTGACATTATATATCCAGCGGAGCATACTGGCTTCATTCCTTTTAATCTTTGCATTATGTCATAGCTTTGAGATTTCAATGATGTGATTGTTTATTTTTAGAAGGACATTGTAGGGTAGGTGTGAGAGGCCAGACCCAGCCAGTTTGACCATTATGTTTAAGCTGGATATGGCTAGTTTAACCCTTTCGTTACTGTATTTATTTTGAGATGCTCTGTGTTTCTTTCAGTTACTTTAAATATAACAAAGAATTTAGTAAAATAACTTGGTTATCTTTCAGTGACTAAGGTTTGGTGGAAGATTTTAATTCAAAACTTATGAAAACAAGACATTTGTACTCAGATCCAGAGCCGGTTTCAGCCGGGTTGGTAACATCATCATTATTTAACGTCCGTTTTCCATGCTAGCATGGGTTGGACAGTTCAACTGGGGTCTGGGAAGCCAGGAGGCTGCACCAGGCTCCAGTCTGATCTGGCAGTGTTTTTACAGCTGGATGCCCTTCCTCACACCAACCACTCAGTGAGTGTAGTGGGTGCTTTTTACGTGCCAGCGGCACAGGTGCCAGGGGAGGCTGGCAACGGCAACGATCAGTTGGTGCTTTTTAGGGTTAATCTTGTCATTAGAAATACTGTAAACTAGTGATCAATTGGCTCATTGAAATCCTGCAACCAATTTTGATATCATTCATCAATTGTGATATAAAGTAAATAAATGAGGCTTGTTTTATACCATTTAAAGTTTGTAATGCAATTTATGGACAATATCATTCTTGGCTACCGGTCACCAGTGGATCGGTCTCTAATTCATTGCATTTCTGATGGTTAGAGTGACAAGGGAGTATTTGTTGCTCAGTACAAAACAACACATTCAAAGAGTACCAGGTTTTTGGTTCTCTTGCTGATGTTTGCATCCTTCACTGTTATACATTTTCAAAAGATATACGAATGATATGCATGTCATGTATGTTCATTAAATGTCTGTCTTTCTATGCTCGCATGCATTAGATAGTTATTTAGTCCTTTAGCATTCAGATTACTCTTTCAAATGTAACACTTATTTATTTACATTGTTTTGAATTAATCCCACATTGTCTTGTAGCTTTGAGATTTTGATGTTGTGATTGTTTATTTTGAGAATAATACCATAGGGTAAGTGTGAGAGGCCAGTTTGAACATGAAACATAAAATATTTTGGCTGGATGTGGCTGGTTTAGATGCTAAGAGTTTAACCCTTACGTTACTGTATTTATTTTGAGATACTCTGCGTTTCTTTCAATTACCTTAAATCTAACAAAGAATTTAGTAAAATAACTTGGTTATCATTCAGCTAGTGTTAGGAACATAAACTGTGACTAAGGTTTGGTGGAAGATTTTAATTCAAAACTTATGAAAACGAGACATTTGTACTCAGAGCCAGTTTCAGCAGGGTTGGTAACAAAAGGGTTAAGGCAAAATTTTTGCAGCTGAATGTGCTTCTTGTTCCCAGCTCCTACCTGTTTACAAGTGAAAAGGTTTTTATCAGAGTGACTGGTTACATTGTCAAGGAATGTGAATATCGTCACCATTTTGCTCAAGTGGTGATGAGTGGACTGTCAGCATGCACATGCATGTGCATACACATATACTATGGGTTTCTTGCAGTTTCTGTCTTCCAAATTCACTTGCAAGGCATTGGTTATCCCAGTGTTATAGTAAAAGACACCTCACTAAGATGCTATGCAGTGGGACTGTACATAAAATAAACCAGTTTTACAACAAATTTAACCTCACAGCTATGTCTAGCTTTTTAGTAAACTTCTTAACCACACTGTATGTGTATTGGTGCGTGTTTGTTTAACATTCATTTTTCTATGCTAGCATGTGTTTATGTTGAGAGGTATTTGAGTTAGGATTTTACAGGTTGATGCACTTTTTGTCACCAACCTTTGTCTCAAAAGCAATTCTTTTATATTCCACTTCAAAAAGTGCACAGTAACCAATCATAACGTTAAAATCACCACCACAAGGAATGTGAATTTTCACACATACACACATTCACATATTCATGCATACATTCAATTGCAGGCATGGCCATAATGGTGTAGTGTGTTAATCCATGTCTATGTATGCACACACACATATATATATGTGGCTATGTGGTAAGAAGCTGGCTTTCCAACCACATGGTTCCAAGTTTAGTCCCACTGCATGGCACCTTGGGCAAATATCTTCTTACCCAAGACCAACCAAAATCTTGTGAGTGGACTTGGTTGATGGAGACTGAAAGCAGCCTGTCAGATCGGTAGCCACTACACACATTTTTATCTCTCCTTGTTTCTTTCTGTGTTCCTTTCTGTAGAAGAGCGTAGGCTCGAAACATAAAAGACTTTTTCAATTCCTGAGCGTGATACTAATACATCTGTTTGTTTTCTACACTATCTGTCTTCATCTTTTGTTTTTTTCATGAATTCTCTCCATACACACACACACACACTAGTAGAAATACCCAGTGCTGCCCGGGTTAAAGAAAATAATGAAATTTCAAAACACCGTCTAGATTATGCAGATCTCCAGGCCACTTCCTTGCTTCACAATGTATGCACTCTATTATCATTGCACCAATGGAAACTCTAGTGTCATCTGCACAATGAACTGCTCTTCGTTCTGCAGTGGAAACCCTATTCCTTGTCAGGCGTGCATACCTCTGTTCGTCACTTTGAGATGCTCTGGCTTTTGTAGTGCACAGTCTGTTCGTTTCTTGGCTTGCTTCCCTTTGTGCAGTTGTCTCTTTTTCCCTAGACAGAGACATTCTTTTGGCTGACCGTGACATTGTAGACAAATTTGACACTTTCCTTCTAGGCATGGTTATATACGTATACAGAAATACCCAGATGCAGAAGATAGTAAACAATGAAAATAACTTGGTAACGGAAATTATGTTTCTTACTATGATGAGCAGAAAGTAAATAAGAAATTTTTACGGAAAATAAAGAATTGTACAGGTTGAAGCAAAATTTGTCACTCAGTGAATCAAAGAGCCAGTATCGAAGGAACCAGTGATAAACGGTCAACAACAGAAAAACAGGATCTAGTTAAATTGATTGACAAAATCAGCCTCTACTTTATCTCGTAAATTAATGAATCTGATGTTATTTGGAATTGGGAAAATTTGGGTAATTTTAGCCAATTAACAGTTTGTTACCATGACAACTGCATGTTGTGTTGTGTTTCATCAACAAAAAAAAAATATATAGAATAAGTACTAGGCTGGAGTCAATTTCTTTAACTAAAAAAAAACTTTTAAAGCAGTGTTCCAGCGTGTTTTATATCTTCCCCTTGTCTTAGCATTATGTCTTGTAAGGAAACATGCTTGGCCATTGAGCTATTCATCTGAAGGTCTAGGACAGTGGTTCCCAAACTTATTTTTACTCTTGGCACACCTTACAAGAAGTTAAAATATTTTGGCACACTTTGGACATAAATTCTAAAATTTATTCAAAAGAGGTTTTATACATATTAGCATAACATAAACTATAAAGCAATATATAGATAATTAATAATACATAAAAATTGCACGTACCTACTCTTTATTCAATATATGAAGCAAAGTTATCAATGAGAAACATGCACTTGATGTTTTTTGGAAATGTTTTCAATATTGGGACATATTTGAGAAAGACAAACCCTCATTTCTTCTGCGATGTAACAGAGCCTCTCTCATTTTTTTGGATTTGATGTTATTGAGGGTTGAAAACCCTAACTCACATAAACACGATGTGGAAAACTGCATCAAAACAGATAAAGCTTTTTTGTGCTACTGAGGGGTATTCTCCTATAATAGTATTCCAAAATGTATCAATAGGTAACTCAGCATATTTGATTTTAAGTCCGCAATCACTGGATATAGATGCCAGTTCCTCTTCTTCATATTTTCAGGCCAATATTAGATGGAATTTTTATGAAGGGATTTTGAACCCAATCATACTCTTCTGTGTTCAATGACAGAAAATAAAAGTTTATTTTTCCTTCCAGATTTGTCAAATGTTCAAATACAATAGGAGTTGTTTCTTTTATGCAGCTTTTATGTATTAAGTCTTTAGTGTCCGCATTATTCTGCCAAAATTAATCCTTTTTATCCACATTGTTTTGAACTAATCATGCATTATCTTGTAGCTATGAGATTTTGATGAGGTAGCTGTTAATTTTTAAAACGATATTGTAGGGTTGGTGTGAGACCAGATCTGGCCAGTTAGAACATAAAACAGGCTGAATACTTTTGGCCAGATATGGTTGGTTTAAATGCTAAAGGGTTAAAGGGAAACATTTTGAAGTTACCACGTTCAGCTCTATTTTTCCAAATTACAACTTTCTTTTTAATTGAAACCAGCTTATCTGTTGAAGTGAGAATGTTTTCATCTCTACTTTGTATGCTTGTGTTGACACTGTTGTTTAGCTTCAGTTCAACCCAAGCAGAAGACTGATGATCAAAGACATGATCCACTTTTTTCATTGTCTGCAAGAGTACACTCCAGACTTCATTACCCAATGTGTACTTTTGTGTAAAAGAGATGTTTTAAGATGATTTGATAGCCATTTCTAACAGATCAAATGAACTTCATAAAAGCATCTCATTAGCTCAAGATGTCTTGTTTTTTTTTTTATGTGAGAATATTGCTTAATGGACAAATGTTTCAATTATCAAAGAAATGCAAGCAGGAATTGTGTTGTTAACTATTTATGAAAAAGATAGAAAATAACTTTGCAAGTGATGACAAACATTTTCCTCTCTCTTCTACTTCCATCCTACTTTTATTTCATTTTCCATAATTTTGAAAATTTCTAATCTGGAAATTCTGGGAAAGGCTAGAGAACTTTTCTTGTGCTGTTATCAGAATAATTTTCACTTGGTGTCCATTGTCATAGTAGCTGAGAATAGGAATGGCATGATGTAACAAAGACCTTAGTAAAACTCTCGTGCTATATAATGGAAAAATATGTTGCATTGCAGACCTACCCTGTTCATGCTAACCTGGGATGGGAATTGATGTAAAATTACCTTGTTGCTAGAGTTAGAACTTAAATTTCCCTCAAATCACTTGCTGCTGTCTTCATGAATGGAAGAACACACTGGATAATGTAGTCCTTGTTACATTGTGTCTAAAAGAAAGACAGAGAATAGTTGCAGATGTTGGAAAATCTTAAATCACTCATGGGCAGCTTGCTGGCCATAGGACTTTGTGTATGACATGCCCAATGAAAAATTATCGTGAATTTCTTTAGTAGTGCACCTCTATTGATGATGAGCCATGTCTCATCCAGTCTGTTTCTTGAGAAAGGTTACCCATGGTTCTCTTAGATCCCAAACTTGTTCCATCAAGGCTGACCTTGGACTAAACAGTATCATGTAAAAGTGCCAATCACCTTTCAATATAGTTATTCAAGCTAATTATTCATGTAATTTTTTTTGTTTTTCTTTTCAATTTCTTATTGTCAGTTTGCAAGATTTTAGAAATAAATAGCCTGTTATGTCCTTTAAGTTTATCATCTTCCTTTGTGATTGCCTTCCTAAAAATTCTTCACTATTGATTCTTATCTATTCAGATTCTCTTTGTTGGCAAATATTCTAGACTACCTATTTTGTAATTTTATGGGTAAAATATTGATTTTTATATTTCTATTCGAAAGGAACAAAAATCTCTTGTTAACTACTTAATGACAACATTGTATACAGCTGGCTGTGTTTGTAGATCAGTCAATTAGATTTAATTATCAATTTCATCTAAAGTGATTTTTCAAGAATTAATTTCTTATTGGATTTTTGACAACTTATAATTAAGCGATTTCTATTAATTGTTTTTATTTCCCCCTCAAATAATCTTAATGTTATTGATTATAGAAGAATATCTGAAGAAAAAAAAAATGATTTGATTATTTTCCAAAAGCTCTTCAATGTTTTGGTTCTAAGACTGTAGCCTCTCTGATACCAAACCACTTGAGACTATCCATGGTTCTATGATGAAAATTTCCTGTTTAAAATTATCTAAATCAGGAGTTCTCAACCATTTTTTAAATCTTTGGACCCTTTTGATTACAATTCTATTCCGCTGGACCCCCATCACCATTTGATATTTAAAACCTAGTTTTATAGATACTTTTAAGATTCTTATTTTATTTTTTACATATTAACTTGTGTAGGTTGAACTATGTAAAATGTTAGGGAAAGAAACCTTGCTTTTTCTTGCAATACATACAAATACATTTAAAGCAAAAAATTTTCAGGGGATCCTTAAAATACCATTGTAGCCCCACCTCCCCAATTTACTATTTTGTTGCATGCCCCCACCACCACCAAATCTTACATGGATCCTGTAGCAGCCTTTTTTAACCCCTCTTTCTTTTGCAAGTGCTCAACTGAGATCCATAACATATACACTAGATGAGTTTTCAACATTATTATGTGCACATACATGAAACTGCTAAGTTGTATATCCATCACCAAGTATGATTGTCATTGAAGTGATTGTACATACAGGGAGTTAGGGTGTCCATAAATTACCATTACAATTTGAAAAATATGATAATTCAGGAGAGCTTATTGGAAAATATTGGCAAATAAATAAATATTTATCAGAAACATCAGAACACTTCCACGTGGGCTCCATTAGTTGCAAGCAATAAAAGGATATGATAAATTGAGGAAATTGTGTGTGTAATTTAATTACTTTGACAACCATATAAAATCATTCAACATTTTCTATGCTGGCATGGGTGGGAATATATGTGTGTGTAGGGCTGTATTTTCCAATGTAACCATTTTTTAAGACAACAGAGTAACTTGAGTGAGATTTGGCTGTTATTTCTAATAGAGCAATCAACCATATAGTGGCTCCCTCCTTGACTCATTAAATAAATGTATTTGAGGAAACAGTAATCGATTGGACTTTCGCCTGTTTTGTGTTCAAACTGACTTTTCAAACCTTACCTACAAAGCCATTCCAAAAATAAACAATTCATTGAAGTATCAAAACTTTGAGATAATTCAAAATTAATTCAAAACATAGTGAATAATCAAGCATTACATTCGACAGAATAATCTGAATGTTAAATGAATAAAGTATGTGATCTCTTAGATTTCCTTAGAAATAAGTATTCATCATCATCGTTTAATGTCCACTTTCTGTGCTGGCATGGGTTGGACAGTTTGACTGAGGACTGGCAAGCCAGAGGGCTGCACCAGGCTCCAATCTGATCTGGCAAAGTTTCTACAGCTGGATGCCCTTCTTAATGCCGACCACTCCGAGAGTGTAGTGGGTGCTTTTTATGTGCCACCGGCATGGGAGCCAGTCAGGTGGCACTGGCATCAACCATATATTCATGTTGCCATATTCCACTTGCTCTTTTTTTTTTTTTTCTCATATTGGTATATCAACAGCAAAAATACCTGAAATAATTCAAGACTGAGAGACTATAGTTGTGTTGAACCTTTATTGTGAAGAATTACTTGTAAAATGTTATTAATGAATGATGTTATACCATCTTTAAACGTTTTGCTCTCAACATAGAATATCTTGTCTAAACTGATTTTTATAATGATTCTGTTTTTGTTACTCATCTAATTAGTGATCCCCACTGTTAATTCTCTAGGTCAGTGATTCTCAACTGGGTGCCATATGACCCCTGAAGGTCCATGTAAGATTTTGGTGGGATCCATATAACAAAATAGCAAACTGGGGGTCCACAATAGTATTTTTGATGTATGTATTGGTATGTATTGCAAGAAACTGCGAGATTTGTTTTTCAAATGTTTTACATAGTTCAACCTACACAAGTTAATGTGTGAAAAACAAAATAAGAATTTTGAAAGAAGTTTCTATAAAACTAGTTTTTAAACATCGAATGGCTATGTAGGGTTCACCAGAATAAAATAGTAGGTAAAAAATGATTGAGAACCCCTGCTTTAGGCATACAAGAACCTAGTAAATGTCAAATGTTCTGACAGCATTTACTGGATCTTGGATAAAAATATTTTTGAGATTTGAAATAAGCACAGGCATGATTGTGTGGTCAAAGAGCTCGCTTTATAACCACATGGTACTGGCTTCAGTCCCACTGCACATCACCTTGGGCAAGTGTTTTCTAATGTAGCCTAGGATTGATTAATGCCTTGTGAGTAGAATGTGGTAAACAGTCAGTGCAGAAGCCCAGTGTGTGTGTGTGCATGTGTGTTTTTGCTAATTATCTTTTACTTGTTTTGGTCATTAGACTGCAGCCATACAGGGGCACTGCCTTCAAGAATTTTTAGTTGAATGAATTGA
Organism: Octopus sinensis; assembly: GCF_006345805.1. Classification (NCBI taxonomy): domain Eukaryota; kingdom Metazoa; phylum Mollusca; class Cephalopoda; order Octopoda; family Octopodidae; genus Octopus; species Octopus sinensis. Next base: position 163,339,919 of record NC_042997.1, on the reverse strand, counting down.
CCCCCGTATCTATTTTGTTAACCCTGGTACTTAATTCTGTTTGTCTCTTTTTCCGACCCACTAAGTTACAGCGACATACACACATGTGTACATATACAGTGGGCTTCTTTCAGTTTCTGTCTATTCCATCTACCAAATCCACTCACAAGGCTTTGAACAGCTTGAAGCTATAGTAGAAGACATTTGGCCAAGGTGCCACAGTGGGACTGAACCAGGGATCATGTGGTTAGGAATGAAACTTCATACCACACAACCATGCCTGTACCTAATGTATAGTGGTGAAATGCAGACATCACTGAGAATCACTCAACCCACCAAAAGAAGATGGTCTTATATAATATTTGGTCTTAGCTGCAGAAAGAATCCCTTGTCTTCATCATCATCGTTTAACATCCGTTCTCCATGCTAGCATGGGTTGGACGGTTCGACCAGGGATCTGGGAAGCCAGAAGGCTGCACCAGGCTCCGGTCTGGCAAAGTTTCTACAGCTGGATGCCCTTCCTAACGCCAACCACTCCAAGAGTGTAGTGGGTGCTTTTTACATGCCACCTGCACTGGTGCCAGGCGAGGCTGGCATCGGCCACGGTCGGATTGGTGCATTTTACGTGCCACCTGCACGGAAGCCAGTCGAGGCGGCACTGGCTTCGGCCACGATTCGGATGGTGCTTTTTACGTGCCACCAACATGGAAGCCAGTCGAAGCGGCGCTGGCATCGACCACGATTCGGATAGTGCTTTTTACGTATCTCCAGTCCAGGGGTCCTGGCATCTGCCGGGTGCCAGAAATGCATGAGACTAATGAGCAGTCTTTTGGAAACCTGAAACCAGCAATGTTTATCAAATGAAATATGAAATAAATAAATAATAGATTTAAATGTTTGACTCCTGCTAGGCCTAGTAGCTACTTGCACATTAATACTACCTATCAATAACCACCACAATGATGTGAATCACTCCTAAAAAATTTTTTTAACTTGTAAATTCAGTCATTCTATGCAATTCAAGTTTTCCTTTCACATCTTTTGCTATTGTATAATTGTTGCAATTTTTTTCTTTTTTTTTTTTTTCAATTAGATAATAAAAAATATTCACCGAGAAGAGAGTCGTATAATTCCTCTGCTGCTAATCTAGAGAAAAAGAACAATTCGTCTGAAAGCAATGATATGTTTGACCAAATAAATCCTGAAATTACCTCAAATATCATGAAGGTATGTTTTTTCTTTAAATTTCAAGTTACTTCTGTTATTTTTATTTTTAACGAAACGTTTGCTCACACATATATGTGCAAATGTATGTGTGTGTGTATACACCATCATTTAATGTCCATTGTCCATGCAGGCAGTGGTTGGACAGTTTGACCAGAGCTGACAAGCTGTATCAGACTCTAGTCTCATTTGAGATAGTTTCTATGACTGGATACCCTTCCTAACACCAACCATTTTACAGAGTGTACTGGGTGCTTTAAATGACATCATGTGTGTGTGTGTGTATGTATGTATGTATGTATGTATATATATATAATATCATTTAACATCTATTTTCCATGCTTGGCATCAGTGGAACAGATTAACAGGAACTGGTAAGCCGGAGGACTGTGCCAAGCTCTATTGTCTGCTTTGACATGGTTTTTACAGCTGGATGCCCTTCCTAATGCCTGAAAGCAATCAGTACACTATGCCATATGCCCACAGAGCATGGGCTACTAACCCCAAGATTCCGAGTTCGATTCCAGGCTGTGACCTGAATAATAATAATAATAATAATTACTTTGAAAAATACCTTAGGAATGAGAACCCAGGTTTGAAATTTCCCCAAGACACCTGATGAAGGGATGAAACACAGGATGCCCTTCCTAACGCCAACCACTCTGTGAGTGTAGTGGGTGCTTTTTATGTGCCACCTGCACAGGTGCCAGGCGAGGCTGGCAACGGCCACAATCGAATTGGTGCATTTTACGTGCCACCAGCACGGAAGCCAGTCAAGGCGACGCTGGCATTGGCCACGATTCGGATGGTGCTTTTTACGTGTCACTGGCACGGAAGCCAGTCACAATGGAATATATTTTACGAGGATGTTGATGGATATTTATTTAGCAACTAGATAATGGACATTTATTTGAATAATAAATATTTTGCAATTAGATAATGCTTATTTGATATTCAGGCAATAGAAATTTGATATCCAGACAGTGGACATTGGTTATCCAGTCAATGGATACTTGATACCCAAACAATCAATAAACCTTGTAATGAGCTTTTGGGATTTGTCTTTGTTTTCCATAGGATGCCAAAATATTTTTCTTTATAGAATTTGGAAGATTTTCTGTGTTTAATAATTGTTGCTTATCTTTCAGATTCTTGATTGTAATCCAGAAGGGCTTTATTCTTCTAAATTATGTTCTGCATATCAAGTAAGTATTGAATGGAATTTCTTACATAAATTTTCACATGTTCGAAATATTTTGGAGACACTGTTTGATTTTTATTTTATTTTGTTGTGGTTTTTCAAAAAAAATTTTACAGAAATATCATGGTTCTGAATTGGATTATCGAGATATGGGCTTCCTAAGTGTAATAGATTTAGTTTCCAAATTGGACGCAATCCACATTGTGAGGCCTGCTGGCAGTGGGGATTGGATCTTGTATGATACTAAAAAATCTAAAGAAACTGCAGAGAAGTTGGCAAGTAAGTATATTTGTTCATTGTTGTTTTCCATTGTTTTGTAGACAAAGAGAAAATTTTCAAACTGGAACCTATAACAGAATTTCTTAATACTTTATCGTCCTATTCAATATAGCAATTTCATTTTGCATTATAGAAATCTATGACTTAAATTTGTTCCCCATTTTGTGGGAGGAAACTGCTCAACCACAATTAATAGGGGTAAAAGTGATTTGATCACAATTTCTTAATGTTTTCATTAACTCAGAGAAATGTACAGCTCTCAGAAGTGTGCCTGTAGTATGTTTTCAGATGTTTCTCAGTTTGAGATTGTCTCTGGTATTTTCACAATAATGAAATGTGGATATATTAGTTGGTTCATAGCTTGAAGTATAAGTGCTGATACTGGCTGCTTTTAACTATCCCATCTCTTCTGTCGCTGTGCCAGTTAACTTCCCGAGATTGTAGTAGCAATAAAATAGGAAGTAAAAGGTCAAAAAGATGGTTGTTTCAAGTCCAGAGTGTTAGGATTACTGAATATTTAACACTTTTATTACCATATTTTTATTGAAATATGCTGCCTTTGTTTTGGTTAATTTTGAAAATAATGAGGAATTTAGTTAGATAACTGTGTCATTTTATTAAGTTGGTGTTGGGATATAAATTAATTTGAAATTTTGATGAAAGTTTTCATTTAGTTTCCTTTAACCCGTTTATTACCGTATTTATTTTGAGATGCTCTGTGTTTCTCTCAATTAATTTTAAATATAACGAAGAATTTAATAAAATAACTTAATTATCATTAAGCTAGTATTAGGAACATAAATTGTGACTATGGTTTGGAAGATTTTAATTCAAAACTTATGATAACATGACATTTGTACTACAGAACCAGAGGTGGTTTCAGCGAGGTTGGTATTGAAATGGTTAAAACAGAAAGTTTGTGTCATAGAATCAGGAGTGGTTTTGGGTAGATTGGTGACAGAAAATTAAGAGAGCAGTTTAATGACTCTTCAACTGAATTCCAAATCCTGTTAAAACTACCTTTGAGTAAGACTTGCAGTAGACTTAAAATTCACTACTGAAGTTGATTCCAAGAAGGGGTGGGGATATTTGGCTATAAAACATCTGTACTCAAATAAAATATTTGAAATTCATCATCATCATCGTTTAATGTCTACCTTCCATGTTTAACAATTAGAATTATCAATTAGAATTATCTAGGACAAATAGAAAAGGTTTGTCCTAGATTCTTAATCAATTTAAAAGTTTGTTTTTAATGAAAAATCTTAACTGTTTGCTTTATCATCTACAATTGGTATTTTAGTTCTTATTTTATTTTTTTTCTCCCCTAATAGATCAGTTGCATTCTCTTGAGTTAAATAAAAATAAGCTAATCAAAGAAAGAGAAAAAGAAGTCCGATTAAGCATTTCCAAAATGATGGAATCTTTTCCAAATGGACTAAATCTAGATTGCTTTATGGAGAACTACAAGGTGAGAAATATTGATATCAACAAATTTATTTACTTTTTTAATAATTGATGCAATTTCTTTCTATTGTGTTATTTGATATCTGGAATTTTGCCCTTTCATAGCAATCACCATTTAAAATTAGACTTGGTAATTATTGCACAGAGTATAAAATTTGTTTCCAAGTGTTATGCTGTTGTTTAGCCACAGATCATTCCTGAAGAAGATGACCTGTGATCAAAGTCATTCCAGTTGTGTCTCAATTTCTTTCAGTTTTAATCCATCAAATACTCTCATTTTCAACTATGAAGGTGTGTAATCAAAAGGTAATTTAGGATTTTATTTTTGAAGCCTTGGAAATATAGAAATATAAGGGCAAGATGAATCTATGATATTGCTTTCAGTAACGTGGTCATTATTGACTTTTAGTGAAAGCATTTTAGAATTTTTCTATTTAATCTTGGAAGAAGTAATAATTTGTAGTTTCTCCATTTATTTTACTGTTCCTTTTATTTCAGGCAACAACAGGGTCAGAATTTCAACCTTCAGATGTTGGTTATAAAAGCCTGGAGAGCTACATACTCTCGCTGGCCAATAATATTATTGAAATAAGTTACTCTGGAAATGGTTAGTATATGTTTTATATAATGTGTGTGTGTGTGTATCTATACACACGTTTTATAAAATATTTTCTGTTTTCTGTTGTAAGTTGTGTGTGTATTTGCATAGCCTTTTGTGTGAAACAAGAGATAATTATTACTCTCCAACTGGTCTGTTGAGCAGCAATCTGGACAGGTCATATAGTTTATATCTGTAGAACACTCATTTACTTGTATCTATGAGGTTTTAATGAACAATTTGATTTGAGAGTTATGACTAGTTTAAGATAATCTGGTGTTAAGTAAATTTATTTAATGTTAGATATGTGTGAATGTTCATGGTTTTCTTGTTAGAGAAGCCACCATTGTTGGTAGTTCATATCAAAGAATCCTATTTCCTTTTTCTGGTTTAATCTTGACTACCAGAATCAACAACTACGGACAGTAAAATTATATTATAAAATTTTAAATGTTGAAATGTCCAAGATAAGATGTTAATGTTTATAATTTTTCAGGCTATTAACCTAATTTCTATAGATAAGTCATTTTGTTTTGTAAATATTTACATCTACATACATCTGGGTTGAATTCCAACTAGGAGCCTTTACTTTTCTAAACTATATGTTGTACATGCCTCATTACATCAAAGATGAGGTTAAAAGCTTGAAAAATTATATTTTTTGTAAAAGTCTAGATTAATATTAAATAACAGTTCCTTGCAACTAAATATCTTATTTGGTAGATTGAATATTGATGATTGCTTTCCCCAAGTTTTCTTTTAAATAAAGAAAATGTTTTTTATCATTTAAAAGTTATGGTTGTCTCATAGAAGGTTAACAAGCAAAATCGCTTTAACTTGAATTGACTTGAGATTTGACTATAAATGGACTTGAGATTTGACTATAAATAGACTTGAGATTTGAGAGGACTGTGCCTCGGGCAAGTTTGATCGAGCAATTTGCATTCCATTTGGAATATGGCTCAGAAACACTACTCCATTAGAGCAGTCTGGTTAAGTTAAATGAATTCTCATTTCAAAATCTCACTGGTTTGTTAGTCATTTGCCTGAGTTGACTTTTTAAAATAGGTAAAGATTATTTTTTAAAAAAGTGTTAATGTATGTTTTTACTAACATGTAAATTCTTTTGTGGTATATACTATTTTAATACCTTTAAAAATTCTATTTATTTTCATCTCTATCAATTTGTAAAAGAAATTCTTTTCACTTTTCTATGACAGCATGTTTGACCATAAAATCTGCAAAAAAATACAACTCTAAAGAAAATCAGCAACCTATTCAACAACTTATTCCAAAACATTCTGTGGTATTAATCATTTATTAATTCTACTTCTCATTCTTGCCTTTTACATTTGCTTGACTCTTCTGTTTTTATTGTTTTAATCATTTTTTGTCTATTTTTCTAACAAGAAAATGTCCCTGTTGTGTTTCATTTAATTTTTAAATACTCAAAAATTTAGAAGTTAGTAGAATAACTATAACTTTTTTCATTAGTTGATATATTTACCTTGCATTTGTAATAGAATGCATCTAAATGTACTTGCATAGCACTATGATAGATTTTAATTTAAATATGAACACTTTAAAGTTAGTGGTTTGCTTGAATAGTATCAAAAACATTAAGGGATGATTTGATTGGTTTAATTTCTGCTTATACATAATACAGTTGAGGTTGGAAATAAATTCATTCCAAGTAAATTATTTTCTCTGTATATGTTTTGTTAGACATAGTTTTAAATATCCTCAAATATTTTTGCTTACCTACTCATATTCCAGTGCTCTCTTTACGAGTCTGGGGTACTTGTTAATTCAGAATTCATGAAGACTAGTGATCAGACTAGGGCTTAAAATTCATAATTCTCCAAAATGTTTTCATAATGGTATAATGTAATTTTGGAGTTTTGTATTCCATTGGCTACTAATTAACTGTTAAACACTATTATATCCACACACTAACTCAATGTGCGTGTTTGCATGTGCACTTGTGTGTTCTTTTAATATCTACATGTTCTAATGATATAAGTGTGTGAGAACTTAGAATATCAATCTCATACCACCAGCTTCCTATAGTTTGACTTAGTGTTATGAGTACTGTATATCGATTGCATGTTTACATATGCATACATATATGCATATGTACATTATACATACATTCACACACACACACTTGATTTTAAAATTCTTGATTATTTCCCACTTTATTATTTCTTGTTCAATGTGATATATTTAAGAATGTTCAAACTAATGTTCAAACTGTTTCAGAATCCTCCCCAGTCTTTAGCCATTACATCCTTACCAGAAGATGCTGTTGGTCCTGGTGTGGCATATCGACTTCTTGATATCCCAAATAACATCCATTTTGTTGAAGTGTTTGTTAGCAACATTGAAAACCCAGGACATTTTTGGTTGAAATTCCGAGGAAAAGCATACTCTGTTGCTTTGGAGAATTTGATGGATGAACTTGAGTAAGTTAAATTTATTAATTGATAAGAGAAAACTTTCTATTAACCCTTTAGTATTTACACCAGCCATATTCAGCCAAAATATTCTACCTCTATCATGTTCAAGCTGGCCATATCTGGCCTTGCACACCCACCCTACAAATGTCATTCTAAAAATTATCTCAAAGCTATAAGGTAATGCAAGATTAATTAAAAAGATGTGAATACATGAGCATTACTTTTGACAGAATAATGTGAACGCTAAAGAGTTGAAGATTATTCACTTATTGTAATCTATTCATCTTGTGAAGCCTATTTGATAGCTTCTCATAATCACATGCAGGTTTCATAGGAAACTAGGCAGTATATGAACTTGTTGAAAAAGATGACATCTCACAGAGTAGATTTGGGTTTCCATACGTAGTAAATGTCTTGTTAAATTGAACTTTTTTGTCATTCTACCTCAGTAGAGATCTTTCGGATGGTGTTCAAATTCAAAATATAATAATTTGTTGGTTTTTCCATCCTGGCATGGATTGGACAGTTTTGTTTACAGCACAACTTACTACTTGGCCTTAGTTTTCTGATGCTCACAACAAAAGATAAAACTACCAATCTTTGTTGTTACATATGGTCTTTACAGCTAGATGCCCTTCCTATTACTAACCATTTTACAACATGGCCTGGATGCATTTTATCATATCACTGACACAAGAATGTTTCAATTTTTGGGGAACATTAAAGGCTTGTTTTGTTTTAATTTATCCAACTATTTGAGAGTTTTAAAGTAAAATTCACAACTGGGATTTTCTATTTAAGTATAAATTAACTGGAGATTTTAGTAGGAAATTGGATGTAATGCAACAAAGGAGTTAGAAATGAATCTATTATAGTCGCAGAAGTCTGGTGCAGGCTTTGGCCTGGCCAGCTCTTGTGGCACCATCTCACCCATGCTAGCATGGAAGACATGTTAAATGAGGATGATGATGGAATGATTTGATCAGTGTTTGTATTAATAAAAAATTGTTCATAAAGTGTTTTATAAAATGTATGTTTGAAAAAAATTATGCTGAATAACAATGAAACCTAAAGAGTTGAGTATCTAAATATTGGCACAGAATAAAATAATTTGTAGGTGTGTAATATAGATCTATTGAATTTCGAACATTAAATTGTATACCTGATGAAAAATACATGAAGTATCAAAAAAATCAAAGTAGAGGTAGTTCAAAGAATGAATCAAAGATCAATTTAAAGAAAATTAAATTAGACAATATGAAGAAACAAATGTTTAAATGTATTTGGTTTTATATTCTGTTGAAGAGTTTTTCTCTAATCTTGCACAGTCATTTAGTTAGTTACCAGCCATTTACCTATTCATGTAATCAATGAATTAATATTGTTGTTTGTTTTTTTATAGATTATTATATTATTCCTCTGATGCTGATGCCTATCATGTTCCAGATGAATTCATTTGTGTAGGCTTAGTAGCAGCAGCTATATATCCCGAAGATCAAAATTGGCATAGAGTTTATATTACGAAAGTACCAAATGTATCCTTTGTTGAGGTAAGTATTACAAAACATCATAAAAATATTATTCCTAAAATTTAACAGTTCTCTCTTGGTTCCTTCAATATTTTGGTTGAATATCTCCTTAGCCTCTTAACCTTTTAGTATTTAAACCGGCCATATCTGGCCCAGATATTCCACATGTTTTATATTCAAACTGGCCAGATCCAGCCTCTCACACCAAACCTACATTGACATTCTTAAAATAAACAATCACGTCACTGAAACCTCAAAGCTATAAGATAATGCATGATTAATTCAAAACAATTTGAGTGAAAAAATATTACATTTATCAGAGTAATCTGAACACTAAAGGGTTAAACAGTTAATCCTTTTCAATGCCAACTTCCTAACACTGCCTCTGTTTCAATGATACAAAATTATTTCTTTGTAAAATTTTAAAAATGAAGTCTCCCATCATAATTTTTTGTTCTAAACATGGCTTAATAAGGAACAAAAAAGTTATTTTATTTCTAAATTGTTTAATATTTTCAAAATAAATTTAAATATATAGCCAGAAATATTGTTATCAAGTATGTCAACCTTTATATAAAGGTTGCATTGCTTGTTTTGACAATGTGCTTATTTTCTAAAATATAGCATTGTATATTTCATACTGTCCAGCACATTAACCTTACATTTAGAAAAGGATTTTTTATTTTGAATTCTTTGTTATTTATTCAATTTTTAAAAAAATCTTTGAACATTTTCTGCATCCATTTGTAACCTTTGTAATTTTATTGGTTTTCAGGTGTATTTTGTTGACTATGGCAATACTTGCACAGTCTCTCGCAACTCTCTACGCTTACTTCGGTATGTTAGAACCTCTTTTCTAACAGTTCTTCTTTTTTACTTCTCCCAATAGCTTTGAATCTGAGGTTTCTAATTTTATGTCTTTTACAGAAACCATTTCTTAAGTCTACCAATGCAAGCAATAGAAGGAAGATTAGCAAATGTAAAACCAATTAATGATGTAAGTTATTTAAAGATCTTCATGTATAATTCTTGTTTACATGCTTACAAAATCAAAAAAGCAATACAGCACCCATGACTTTTGGAAACATTTTTTCACACTCAGAATTGCCGAAGTATAACAAGTCTTGGGGGCACACACAGACACACACACATACATATATATGACAGGCTTCTTTTCAGTTTCCGTCTGCCAAATCCACTCACAAGGCTTTTGTTCGCCCGAGGCTATAGTAGAAGACACTTGCTCAAGGTGCCACGCAGTGGGACTGAACCCAGAACCATGTGGTTGGTAAGCAAGCTACTTACCACACAGCCACTCCTGCGCCTAATTTTTTTTTTTTTTTTTTTTAGCACCATTACCGTATATTTGTGTTAAAATAGATAAGCATTCACTTTGCATTGCTTGTTTTGACATTAGTTGTTAACATTCAGAATTGTTTTATGTTTCAATGTAAGCTTTGATTTATCTCTTTAGGAATGGAGCACAAAAGCCAGGAACCGTATGTTATCTCTGTGTTTCAACAAACCACTAATTGCTCTTGTTATACAAGTGAAGGTATATTTTATTTATTATTTAAACATTTGTTTAATAACCAGTCTTTTATTTTCTATTATATATTTTATATTATAACTCTTCCTTTCTTTAAAATAGAAAATTGCTGTCACTTTCAAAGAATGGCTACCCAATCCCACCATGAATTTTGACTTTATAAGACAGTTGCTGTTCTGTCGTTTGATACTATCCTACTGGAGACTGCCTCAATTTTACTGTGCATGACCTCTTTTAAGAGTTTACTAATAAAGATTCCAATCTCATAAGTTTCTCTTAGAAGAATCTTCCAAATAGCTTTAATGTAAAAGTTAGTTGCTTCACTAAACCTCTCTATTCCTGATTATTTCCAAAATTAATTACAGTAGTAAACAGTATATTTCATGAGAAAAAATTTGTTACAAAATAATTGATGTATTGAAACTTTTGAATCACTGCAATTTTCTTAGGCTGATGGTAAATTATTTAAAAAATATTTGGGCTTATTCATTCTTGTAGACTTTCTTCTGTTATATTTCTTTCTTTCTTTCTTTTTTTTCTACACTTAATTGCTAATAATTATGTTAAAGGAATTCATTTTATTAAGGGCTGTAGGTGAGTAGAATAATCCCCAGACACTATCCAAATGTTATCCAATTATTTGTCTTTTATCTTTTTGTTTAGGACCGTGTAATGTCTGTCTGTCTGACAGATACTTCTGACAACAAAATTGACATTCATATTAATGATGTCCTTGTGGCTGAAAAATACTGTATATTTTATCCTGATGACAATGATCCTGACACAGATGTAAGGATAAAAATATTTACACTTCATTATTTTGTTGTTTTTTTCCCACATTTATAGCAACTAGTAATTGTCATCCTTAGGTTCACTAAATAACTTAACAAAATATAGTGATAACAAAATATTGTATTCCCTTCTTACATTTAGAAATTTCCTCAAATTTTAGTTTGTTTATGATTACAAAGAGATCCATGTAATGAAACTAAAGCTTTGATTATAGTATTTCTCTATAAACAATGTTTTCAGTTAATCTAATGTAAAGTCTTATGTGAAAGTTATTCCCACTATCTGCTGCTGAATTATCCACATAGCTGTCCATGAGAGAAATTATGTAGTGCAATACTCAAATCAGTTACCTGAAGAGGTTGATTTTTGAGGTTGCATTATAAACATATCACAACAAAGCTTAACAAGAACTGATGGACTTGAGAACTAAGCGTGAAGATTTACTGGAGGCTGTTTTGCACTTTGTTTTAAGGTTATTGCTGCTGTCCTCAAGTGGTTCATATTCTGTTGTACTAGTGCTACCAGAATATGAATTAGACAGGTGCAGGTATGGTTGTGAGGTTAAGAAATTCACTTTACAACCACAGGGTTTCAGGTTCAGTCCCACTTTGTAGTGCTTTGGGTGAGTGGTTTCTACTATTATTCGGGGTTAACCAATTCCTTATGAATGGATTTGGTAGACAGATACTGCTTTAAACTCCTATGTGTATATACACACACACACACACAAAGTGGTGTGTGGCTTAGTGGTTAGTGTGTTAGACTCATGATCCTAAGATTGTGGTTTTGATTCCTGGACTGGGCAATGCATTGTGTTTTTGAGCAAAACACTTCATGTTGCCCCACTCTGCTTAGCTGGCAAGAATGTGTAATCCTACTACAGACTAGCATCCCATCCAGGTGGGAGATTTATACACCATGGAAACCAGGAAACTGGCCCTTCTTAGTCAACACGACTTGAGGAGGTAACTTTACACATACAGAGTTGTTGTGCAGCTTGGTTTTGTCCATGAGAAAAGCAGTATTGATGTCATCTTCTTAGAAGTATTTAGCTAAAAGTAAGCCATTATGCTTAACATTTGACACTCTCATTTTGTGATCTTGGGGTTGACAAATGGCTTGTGAGAGTTAGCCACAAGTACAACGACCCTCTTATTTATCACTGTTCTCTAAGCAATAACAGAGAAATTTAAGAAAACAATCTGTGCTTGGGAACTTCTGTGTGCTGAATGCTTCATTCTTATAACAAAATTTGTTGTGGAATTAGTAAAAAAAATTCCTGGTGTCGAAGCAAAACCTGAAATCAAAAGGCCTTGAAGTTAACTGAGACTAAAATATTTGTAAACAGGGAAACTGGTAGGGTTCTACTCCTATTAGATTAAATGGCACTGCTTGACATGTAGGAAAGGTGTATGCATGAATTCTATATAGTGTACTCAGTGCAAGCTATGGACACACAAGAAGTACAATGGTATTACTGGAAGAACTGAGGGTTGGCAACAGAAGAGTATCTCAAAAACAGTTTCCCATCTAGACCTTTCTAGTGTGAGAAAATAAATATTAAACAATTTTAGATGTATTGTGGGGAGGTTATACTGCTAATAAACTCATACACTCTGGTTGTCATTTACTGTTTTAATGTCATAAATTTTTCATCACACCATTGGGACTTTTCAATGATTTCAAATTCTTCAACTGATATTTTTCAAAATCAGATCATGTACTGCAAATGTCTTTTGTTGCTACATTGACATTTAATATCATTTGAGTCTGTCATTAATAGAACATTTCCATACAGTTTAAAGAAACATTCCCAAATTTTTAAGGTTAGAACATGTTTGAAAGATCCATCATATATATTTGTTATGATTTAGTGTAATCAATTTTGTTTAGAGCACAATGACCTGGAAAATTGTTTTAACATATAGGCTCTAAATTTCTTAATAGGCATTGTAGTGTTTTTATAGCTTAAACTTAATTGCTAAAATAGTTAGCAATAGGAGTGCTCTCCATCATTTTAAATGATATTGCTCTTTCTCTTATTACACATTAAATCTTTAATGACTTTCTAGAGCTGTCCAACTTAGTATAGAAAATTGTATGAAAACATTTAAAAGTTGACATCAAATGATAGCTTGGCTGTGTAACCTATAGTATTATGGAAAAATAGATATTGTAAAAAAAACTTATTGTTTTTCATTGGTTTAATAATTGATTTTTTTTTTTTTATCCCTTTTCAAAAGCAGAAATTGCAATTCTTCATTTTTCTCTTAAATAAAAATACACAAACAATTTTATTGCAGTGCAGTTTCATTTGTTTATATAAAAACAAAACATCTCTTTGTAATTTGTACCTCCACCAATCAGATTTGCTGTAAAACAAGTTGCACATATTTTTGCTGATGGTGATTGTTACATTTTAGAGATGCAGTCTGCCAGAAGGCACAAATAAAAGAATGCCAACAAATACTTATATAGGCTATCAACATGAGCCAGTTCTTCCTCAACAAACCCCAGAATGGTTTCCACATACAGTCTACCTACAGTCTTTGGTTGCACTGGTGAGTTAGTTCAGTGTCAGCTATCCCAGTAAAAGCTATCCTGTCTCTCTATCCTAGTTATTTGCTGTTTCTTGACCATAACGGGAAAAGAAATTGCTGCTATTTTATTTATTTATTTATTTGTAACCTGGTCATCCTGCAAGCTTTGTTAGTATTTTGTTGTCCTTTCCATACTATTGAATAAGCAAGAAGGCATTTTCTCTTTGTCAGCTGTAATAGCATTCTGCAACAGTTACAATTTTGACTTTGAGAGCAAATATCATTCCTAATGAGGAAAGAACATACAGATGAAGGATTGTGTTATGCATTTTAGCTATGTTGTATATTTGTTTTATTTTGGATTTCAGTATTTTATATTCTTTGCTGATTCTGTTCTGGTGTAGCAATTCTAGCTTTTTCTCTTTCTCTCTCTCTCTCTCTCTCTGGAGTTTTGAAATATAAATGTTCTTTGTTTTGCATCAATTTTCTTAGTTCAATTATGTCTGCATGGGAAATATACAGTCAGCATAATTTGATTTGAAATTTATAAAAAATAACTTCGTGTGAGTTATGATGAAACTTGTAAATTCTGCTGTCAAATTTGCCTGTAAGCTACGAAAAAATGTTTTAATTTTATTCTTAGTCAGAAATTAAAGACAAAAATTATGTTGCTTGTACATTTATATTCTAATATTAAGCAAATTTATTAACAGGGATATCAAATTTGCCTCTTATAGAAAAGCATCCTAGATAAAAGAATTTGAATCTCCAATAACAGTTGATGAGATTCCACATCATTTATTGGTCAATTTAATGTGTTGCTGAGATGCAACACTTTGCATGTTTTAAGTCTTTAATAAGGTGCTATCCAGTGATTCTGTTAAATGAAATTTGATGAAACCTGAATACAGATTGATTTTTACTTCTCCAGTTCATGGGTCTTATACAGAATTGATTGTGTGATAATTCAGAATTTTTATTTTTAATTATCAATTGTGATTTATTCTCAGAGAATATCTCCATCTTCAACAAATACTATCAAAGTTTAACAGTTTACTGATAACTATTTTACTTAATAGTTTAATTTGCAATAATCAAATCAAACCATTTAGGTTCTCTTTGAGGATGAAATCTAGGCTTGAAAATAGTTTCAAATGCATATGTTCTGTGGACACAAATACACAGTAAGTTATGTCCTTTGTAGCTGCATCCAATTTTAGTTTTAATACTTATGGAATGATCTTTTTACATATATAATCTGTTTTCTTTTTTAATATATTTTTTGTTTCTGTATTGTAAATTATTTTAAAATCTCTATTTTGGATTCTTCACTATTACAAATATATACAAAAAGATTTTTTTGTTTCTAGCCATTTTCTTCTGCCACAAAATTAAAACTTTTATTTATTATTCATTGGATAATGTTTTAGTGATAGCATGTTTCTTCCTAGATAATATTAGAGGATTATTTCAATCTCCAGTAAAGATAATCTTTGGTTAAGAAATGCATTTGTTTTTACATGTTCTTGAAATTGTCTTCTTGTAAACCAATCCTGTATTATCTTAGCAATATTTCAATCAATCCTGTATTTTCTTAGCAATATTTTAACCAATCCTGTATTATCTTAGCAATATTTTAACCATTTCTGTGCAAGTAGTTAGAATCTTACCTGTAGTTATTGTCTTTTGTGCTAAACTTTGTCATGTTAAGTTGGATACACAAAGATGTGCTAATGTATTATTTGATATCAGAGAAAATTATTATGAAAATGATTTAATCAGAATATTATGTTTTTATAGCTCAATAATTTGTGTGGTAAATCTTTAGGTCAAGAGATATGTTAAATTCACAGAACAGAGAACTAAAATAATTGTTTGGTAAATACTGTAGACAATCAGAATTAATAATTCATACAAGTAGTTAAATATAATTTCATGAGAATGGAGTTCGGTCTCAAAGCTGATATTTAAAATTTGTTTACAAGAATACAGTAAACTTCTCAAATTATGGGAACATATTTAAGTATTTCATACTAACGTCAGTTACATAATTTCTCATTTTTTTTTTTAATAATTTCTTATTTTCATCATTTAATGTCTGTTTTCCATGCTAGTATAAGTGGATGGTTTGACGGGATCTGTTGAGCTCCAGTGTCAGCTTTGGTATGTTTTCTATAGCTGGATGCCCATCCTAACATCAACTGCCTTAAAATGTGCACTGGGTGCTTTTTTGAGTATGTATGTGTGTGTGTGTGTGCCACCAGCACTAGTGAGGTTGCTAAGTAAGTTGCAAAACAAAAAAAGAACAAGAAAGGAAAAATTTCCCACCATGGCTATGTGGGAGGGGTTGGCTTTATGCCAGGTGCTGATAAGCTAATTATGACAAGTACAGGTATCTTGTTATGGATGAGATACATAGCTACCCCACATTATTTAAGGGTGAGCTATAGTAACTGCGAAGATGATAAAGATGGTAGTGGTGGGGTACCAGAGCAAACTTAAGGTAGAAAAAGGTGAGCATAAGAGAGGATTTGGTCTGTGGATTGGGGAATGGGGTAGTTTCATCATCATCTTTGTTCGACTGTGGTCGAGACAATGGAATTTACCATGCTACGCCAGACTTCACGGTCCATCATAGCAATACGGAGGTCCTGTTGCTGGATGCCTGTATCCCTGGAGATTACATCAGGGTAGGAGAGTGTGCACCTTCTGGTATCGCGAGTAGATGGCTTCCAGAGGAGAAGAGTAGGAGGTAGTTTCATAAGAACGTGAAGGGAGAGTATCAGCTAGTTAAAGCTGAGGGTAAAAATGAAAAACAATTGTGTACGTTTTTTTTTAAAGAACTTTATTTTTTAAGTTAAGTAATAATTTGTGCGTAAGTGCTTTGATATAGTTTTTATTTTTTTAAAATAATAAAGAACATTTTGTGCTAAAATTCAATTTCTCTAGATATAAACTTTTATAAAAAAGTAACTCAAGATGGAAGAGAGTATAAGTACATAGATGAAAAGTTTGAATCTTACTGCAAGTAATGTACCATATGTTTCATAGTGAAATAGTTGTCAATTGGGAAAGATATCCTGTTGTAAAATATCTTTCACTCCTTGCAGGTATTTGCACTCGATACTTGAATATTTTCTGTGACTAAAGACTAATCACAATCAGCTATTGAGGTCTATCATTGTCTTTAATGTTTTATAAATGCTTTCTTGTATTATTGATTTCTTCTTAGTTTGCTTATTAATGTATGTATTTCCTTGCATAATTTTGTTTTTTCACTGTGTCTTTCTGCTATGTTTTATTTTCTGTTTTTAATGCAACTGAACTGAATCATTTTTAGTTATTTCAGAATCGTCCAAAACCTGAAATTTCTGGCATCTCGGAAGAAAATATTTTTTCTGAAATTACCAAGGATTCTCTGGATCAATCTGTCAGTCCTAGTCATAAACAATATGACATTACAACGACATTACAACAGCAGATCGAATACCATAAAACTTCAAACTGCAAAGTAAATGGTATACAAGGCACGTTTCCAATTTTTAAAAATTTTTACTTTTTTTTTTAACTTTTTATTTATTTTCTAATTTTTTTCTTTTGATCTATAAAAAAAAGCCCATCTTCTTTATCATTTTAATACATGACAGAAGGCTAATCTAAAACAGTTCCTACTTTTAATAAATGTTTATCAAATTAAAATATTTATGTAATTGATTCCTCATGTTTTAGAATTCCCTCTCCTCATTAGGTGTGGCATAACTTTAGATTTAAATGTATGGAAAAAAAACTATTCTTGCTAATGTTATAAATTACAAACATACCTAACTCATAAATTCCAATGCTCTTAGTCTGTTTGACAGTATATTTGAGTTGTTTTTTGTTCTTTTTCTCTCAGTGCTTTCTTTCTAATTCAGCAGTAGCATAACTACAAATGTTTAAAAATGAAAATATTTCAGAAATGAGAAGTAATTTCCATTATGTTTTATTAAGTACACCCACATTAACGTACAGCATTGTATTGTAATTTCCTTATTATGCTTCCTACATTTTCCAGGAAAGATGCATTCAGAAACAACCAATATTAATCCTGGGTCTCTTGCCACAGGCACATGTGAAGATAAGATCAATAGAGAAGTGAGTTACAGAATTATCACCTTCAGTCTTTTAAAAGAGATTTTATTTGCCGGATACTGGTCTCATGCCAGTGGCGCATAAAGGGTACCCAGCACACACTGCACTGTAAAGTGGTTACAGTTAGGAAGGGCATTCAGCTGTAGAAACCATGCCAAAACAGACAATTGGAGCCTGGACAGTTCTCTGGTTGGTCAGCTCCTATCAAACCGTCTAACCCATGCCAGTATGGAAAACAGATATTAAAGGATGATGAATTAGCTGCTAACACTCTAAAATGCTTAAGTAAGATCTACATTGGGATATTGCTGACGCCTGTGGCTGCTATAAACACTAGTATTCAGGGTAGAAGCCACAAGTAAATAGCAATGATTTATCTAACCTCCCAGATGAGTTGTATTTTGTATTGCTCCAGTAAAGTCTAACTTAATACACTGGTCTCTCATTGTCTATGCTTTATGCTACACAGCCAGCAGTAATTACTTTCACTCAACCTCTGCTAATGCATTGTCTCATTTCCTACCAAATTCCACTCCTACAAAAATGGTCTCTGTTTCTCTGGTGTAGCAAGATGCCACCCAATATGTCTTATCCTCACATGGTCTAGACTTAGCATGTTGCTTCATTTTTTTTTTCTACCCAGAGCATCAACTTTCTAGAATTCATTCCCTGCTCGTGTTATATCTGCAGATGTGAACTTACAGGATGTTCAAATAGAACATCAAACATATCAGTCTAATCAGTGCTGGAAAGCAGGCAAATGGTTGTGGCACAGCCCCTTTTGGACATTTCCATTAAAATAATGGTTTCAAATTTTGGCACAGGGCCAGCATGTTTGGAGAGGGGTTAAGTCAATTGCACCAACCTCAGTTCTCAATAAGTACTTATTTTATTGACCCTGAAAGGATGAAAAGCAAAATCGACCACAAAAAAAGTTGAACTTGGAACCTGAAGGTGAACAAAATGTTACTAAGCATTTTGCCTGGCATGCTAACGATACTCACTGCCTTCTATTCCATCAAAAATAACTGTAGACAATTCTTGAAATCAGTTAATTTACTTTGTGAATATTGAGTTCACTCACTTCAGTACTGATAATATATTTTATAGTAATGAGGTTTTGCATGGGTAGTCTTTTATGTAGTTCCTCAATTTATTTTAGCCACTTCAACCAAGACCATGCTGGTGCTCTGTTAATATATGAGAATGCTAGTTATTAAGTTCCTTATGGATTAGAAATTATAGAACATTTTTGTATCTTCTTTCAGCCTTCACGAACAGAGCCAGACAACAAATTACCTCCTCCGATTAACAAATGTTCAAAAAGTGAAGTGGTTGTGCGTCCTACAAGTATTTCTACTATGCCGATTACCAATTCTATATGCAAAGTAAATATGAATCCTGGCAATTTCTTATCAAACAACCTACATACCTCAGACATCTCAAAAGAATACCCTATTAGTCAAGGAAATAACTTAAAGCCATTTGTTCAAAGGTAAATAAATCATGTATTTTTTCTATTATTGACTGGTCCCATTTCTTATACTGTTATCCATCCTCTCCTAACATAAAGCTGTTTCATTAGGGTTCATATTTTGCAAACTACTTGGTTACTTGAAGAAAGTACCAAGTACATGCTGTAAAATGGTTGACATTAGGAAAAGTATATATCTATAAAAACGATGCCAAAGCAGACACAAGAGCATGATGCAGTCTTTAGATCCATTGGATCCTGTTGAACCATCCAGTCTGTGTTGTTAGCATGGAATTTGGATGTTAACCGATGATGATATTTCAAAGGTGATGTGTGATTTAGCAGAATATTTTAAATTAAGGATAAGTAAGGGCTGCTAATTGATTTAGGATCAAAGTTAGTTGACATCCATTTTGTGTTGGCTTCTTTTATTACCATAGAGAATGCTCAGGTGCTTTTTTACTTCCCATGTGTAAAAAAACCACTACAAATCTTACTATTCTGATCTATATTTGTTTTTACATAACTCAGTAACATGACTTTTTTTTAGGGTCTTCTGGGGCTGATGGAAGGTAAACGGACTAGACACCTGACCCAAATGCATGTAGTGAAATAATTTATAGCAGGTACCAATGGGCTAGGTGTTAGCATTAAACTGGACAACCCCTAAGAACAGGAAAAGTCCCTCAAACAAGGCTGCAACACAGCCTTTCTTCATCACCATCATCATTTAATGTCTCTTTTTCATGCTGGCATGGGTTGGACAGTTTGACAAGAACTAGTAAATCAGGAAACTGTACCAAGCTCTGCTGTCTGTTTTGGCATGGTTTCTATGACTGGATGCCCTTCCTGACACCATCCACTTTACAGAGTGTACTGGGTGCTTTTTACATAGCAGCAGTGAGGTCCCCAAGTAAATAACATGACAAGATGTATCAACTGAATGGGGTGTAGTATTGAGGGACAAAAAAAATGTCTTGCATTAGAGGAGGAAACATAGCTACCTCAGGTGGAGAGAGTGAAGATGATAAAGATGTGATGAAAAGGGAGCAGGGGCTGTATACCCAAGTTACAGGGAGGTGCAATGATGAAGTGGATTGGGGATTGGAGAGGGTGAGTGAGTGGGTGAGTTAAAAATTATGAAGGCAGTGTAGGAGCTGGTGGGAGGAATTTCACTCTCAAGATTTTAGTTGTCACAAAAGAATGTACCATGCAGTGAGATTAAAGCTCTATGTATTTGTAACGTGAATGTCTTAAACATGCCGGCATTTAAACTATATCTTTTTTTTTGTTTTGTTTTTTTGCAGCATGACATCTTCAATTAATATTGCATTATTTTGTTGTTATCTACCATTTACTTCAATATTATTTAACTGATGTTTACACATTCAAGCTCACTCCTCTGTAATTCAGTAACACCCTCATGCATTAATTTTCTGTTATCCTTTAGTTTGTTATTGTATTTTTCCATGGATGCCCCAGCATGGCCACAGCTTGTGAACTGAAACTAGATAAATAAAAAAAATTTTTTTTAAATAAACATTTTACTGGTTTCATTTTGGAGCCTCTATACATGGCTAGCCATTCAAGGGCTAGAAATAGCAGTCAACTCTCTTTCAATTGCACTTTACCAACTTAAAAAAAAACAATGAATTTAGCACTCACTATGCCTGAAAATAGATGGAATGGTTATGGTTGGGATGCCTTTCATCATAGATCAGTTTGGACTTAATCTTGAAAGTTAATGTGATTATTTAACCTTTTTCATATTTTTAGAATAGAACTCACTCCTGAAATTGCAATCCACCTCTTCAATTTCAATGGAACTGCCTGTATCTCAAGCTGTGAACTTTCATCTTTCTTCTGGAAGATTGACATTATACGAACAATGGTATTTATATCAAATCTTTCCTCTTCTTTTATACAATTTTTGTACATTCTTTGTGTTATTTCTCATATCATCCAAAACAGCGAGGGGAAATCTAATAATGAGTAAACCAGCAGGTGATTTGTGGTTTGGACTGTTCTACAGTGGAAGGGGATTCTATCATTATAATAATAATAATAATAATAATGAAATTATTGTATACAGTGCTCAGGTGCACCACAACTTGTCAGAAAGTGCATATAAAGTACATGCAGTAGTGTAGAAATGTCTGGAAAGTGAACATGCTTGTGTGTGTATCAAGTGTAGTGTTGGCGAATCTCAGGAAGCATGGAAGTTTTGAAGGATGCAGTGCTCCGACAACTAACAACCGATGCCGGCAGTTTGTTCCACGCTTCAGCAACTCTCAGCGTGAAAAAATGTTTCCTGAAGTCATGGGAGCTGTGCTGTTTTCTTACTTTGTAAATATGTCCACGGGTGTTAGATGGGTGGAGTTTGAAGAGGTGCTCAGAGTTATTGTTTGTGCGATGGTTGATAATTTTATGGGTGTCTGCCAAGTCAGCTGCCAGACGTCGGAGTTTCAATGTGTCCATGCCCAGGGAAGTAAGACGTTCAGGATATGGCAAATGCCTGATGGAGGGTATTCTTTTGGTTGCACATGCCCCGTTTCTCTGTATTGTCTCTGGTTACACTAAATCCAACTCAAGTCAGTTTAGACTCTGAGTCCTTTGGCAAATTTGCAACTTCATATCTGACTTACTTAGACTGAGGTACTCCTGCATCAGGCGAGCTGGCAGAAACGTTAGCACGCCGGGCGAAATGCGTAGCTGCATTTAGTCTGTTGTTACATTGTGAGTTCAAATTCCGCCGAGGTCAACTTTGCCTTTCATCCTTTCAGGGCCGATTAAATAAGTACCAGTTACGCACTGGGGTTGATATAATCGACTTAATAACTGTGTCTGTCCTTGTTTGTCCCCTCTGTGTTTAGCCCCTTGTGGGTAATAAAGAAATAGGTACTCCTGCATCAGATGATGCATGGGAAGTCAAAATACTCCAGTAGGATTGGTCAGTAGTCCCCCTCGATACATCATTCCATCATAGGTTTACCAGCTGAAGGTGCTTTGGGATGTCCCCTGCACCGTTGCCTCTAAAGGTTTCACTTAAGGACTTGGTTGGTGAGTGTGTTTGTCAGGAGTCCTGCATGTCCCAGCCAACTCAGTAGGCACTTGCAGATGGTGATGAACACTGGGTATTGATCTACTCTTCCTCTGAGCTCCTCATTGTTGATAGTTTTTCATATCTAGCATTAGTGAAATATTTCCCTGTCTTTACTTCTACGACTGTATACAGACAAAACTAGTAATTAGGTCTACCTGGTATCTTGTCATTTCGGAAGAAGACAATTGTCCAAGTGCTGTACAGTAAGCTAGAACTCAAGATCAACTCTACATCCACACCACCATGTTTGCATCTATAATAATTTTAAATACTTTCTATTACTTTTGTTCTCTCTTTCTCTGACTTTTTTTTCTAGTTTAACAAATCAGTTGATCTTTAACTACATGTTCAGAAAGATAGATTACAAGTCTATAATTCTGGAGATAATAACTAATTCTTTATTTTTCATTTCCAGCTTAGACGTGTAAATCTTGGAATCTCAAAAGTTATAATCTGTGAAGAAGATTACGAAGAATTGTTTAAGGAACTAGAAAAGTGAGTAATCCACTATTTGAGATATATATATATATATATATATATATAATAATTTTTTTCTTTTGACTGATGTCAAAATTCATTAAATTTTCTTCTAATTTAGTAATTATGTGTTCTAGTGTAATTTTATCTTGTTTCAGTCATTAGGCTGTGGCCATGTTTGGGCACTTCCTTGAAAAATTTTTAGTCAAACAAATCGACTCCAGTACTTTTTTTTAGCCTGGTACTTATTCTGTCGATCACTTTTGCAGAACTGCTAAATTACAGGGGTGTAAACACACCAACACCAGTTGTCAAGTGGTGGGGACAAACACAAGACACACACACGACAAGCTTCTTTTGGTTTTTGTCTACCATATCATCTGCTATGTGGTTGGGAAGCAAGCTTCTTACCATGCAGCCATACCTGCAACTGTAAATTTAAGAAAATATTTCATAAAAATTACAATAGAATTAGTATCATCGTCATTTAATTTGTTTTGTAAATAGTTTTGTTGGTACTTACCAACAAGAAACTCTATACATTAGCTTGACCTGTAACTGAATCTGTTAAATTACACACTACTATTTTACAAAAGGAAGGACATGTTTAATAATTTAGTCCTCTATGACTATGTCTGAAGAAAAGATAGGTTGGTTGTGGTTGAAACACCTTTGATCATAGACTGGCTTCATTTGGGAATGGTCTGGAGCAAAACAACCTGTTTTGGTCTATTCAACTGAAATATAGTATTTCTTGTGTGACTGTTATAGGGAATTAGTAATAATGGTACACCTTCCCATGTGACGAATGGGATAACCTAGTAACTATAAGTATAGAGAAGTACGTGAAGTACTAGAGTACATAGTAGGCAGACACAGATAGTCATGTCTTTATTGGTCTACTAAGTATACTGTGTACCAAAGTGGGTGTTATAAGAATATAACAGATATGTGGTTGAACAGTAAAAGATAACTAGAACTATTAATTTGTTTTAATGCTTGCTGATAGTTTCACTTGTTCCAGTTGTTGGACTGCAATCATGCTGTGATACTGCCTCGTTGGATTTTAGTCAATATCAACCTTAGTACTTACTGATCTTTATTTACTGAGCCACTAAGTTATGGTACACAAAAAAAGAGCACTGTCAACATAGGGAGACCACATATGACAGATTTCTATGTGGTTTCTGTCAACCAGTTTCACTCTCAGGGCATTGGTCAGTCTGGGGCTTTTTTGAAAACCTTTGTCCAGGATTCCATGCAGTGTGGCTGGAACCATGACCACCTTTCTTTCAATTAATTTTACTGAGTCTGTAGATAAACCATAGGTTGTGATTTTATTATAGAATGTTCTCAAATTAATATGAGCTTTTTATTTGTATTGTTGTTTGTTTTTTGGGGTTTTTTTTTGTTCATTCAATCATTTATTTTGTGTCTAGTTTTCCATGCTGGCATGGTTTAGATGAATATATTACTTGAGGTATTGTCTTACAGCTGGATGCCTTTCCAGATGTTAATTTTATTTTTCTTCATAAAAGGGATCACTTATTCTACACAGCTTCAAAGGCACAAAGTGCATGGATGCATGGATTATTTGTTGTCAAGAGAAACTGACAACAACGCTGCCTACCACACAGTTGTACAAGTGATTGTAAATATAAACAAACGCATGCACACACACATAAGACAGTTTTCTTTCAGTTTTTCTCTAACAGTTCCACTCATATGACTTGCTTGCCCAAAGTGCTATGCAATGGGACTGAATCCAGAACCATGTGGTTGGGAATTGAACTGCTCAATCATGTAGCCATAAATTCACACTATTTTCATTTATAATTTTTAACCAGCCAGGAACACACTACAAAAAGGAATTTGCTGTTGATATGTTATTACAAATATTTTACCTATTATTCCCTTCTCTTTTTCTGAAATTAATCCAAATCTATTGTTAAATTATAGATTATTCAAAAATAGGATTTAAAAAATTCCTTCTTTGAAAATAACTTATTGAGCTGCTTTTGTTATCCTTTTAGGATTAACTTTAGTGGTTTGAAATCTGGCGATGAACATAAAGATTGGTTGACTTTGTTCCGGCTTGAAGAGTAAGTATTATTTCGATGACTAAAACTTTACAGCTGCTGTTTTTCTATTTGTAAGGAGGGATTATTTTAAGAACTTGGAAATATTTATTAGTTAACACATAAAGGCATTTCTTTTTGTTACATGTGAAAAAAGAAGAAAATGTGTTAGATATTTTAATCAGAAAGAATGATTGGAAACAGGACTGATTGAACTTGATTCAACATATAGCCTCTGATTGACCTCAGATTAATTATTTTTATTTTTTTACAATCATCCTAATTGCTGAGTAGCAAAATTTTTTCCTGCTACTTATATTAAACCTGAATATACCCTCTTGTATCTCCAACAACTAACAAAATCTCACGACATATGCAAGGGTGTGTGTGCTATTGTGTTTAGCTTACAACAAAATTAAATATAATAGAATAGATTTTAAAATCATGGCAAAATTTGCAGGAGTCATTTGAAATGAAAGCATTTCTTTGAATTGTCAGATAATCCTGGTTAGTTGTTAATTAAGAATTTTCAGTTTTGAAAGGTTTAATTAAATGGTTCTAAAAATACACACTCGCTCAGTACATAATCTAATTTATTGGTCACTGATAAAAAATTTGTCAATCTTCGCAAAAATTTAGATTTACTTCTTTAAAAGTTGTTTAATCTTGCATGGTACCCTATCAATAATTATTATGTTAAATTTTTTTGTTGAATTCTTTATTTTTTTCAGTGTCCCTCTGGTTTTAGAAACTTTTTGTCATCCTTCTGCTGAGTTAAAAGCAGCTGTTTACAAAGCAATCCAAGAGTTTGAGCCAGATGATAATTTTTGGAAAGTAGGTAACCAATTAGTCAACTAAGTGTTCATCATTTGCTTTTACTTCTGACTGGTGACATAAGTTAAGATTTCAAAATAGTAATTTTGTTTACTGTGTGAAATTTTAAATTGAATACAATCTATTTATTTTCTGTTGATCTTTCTTTCTAATGAGGAAATTGTCTTATAAAACAGAGAACAGTTTTTGTGGAAACTGGGTTCTCATGATGGTCATTAAGCTTTGCAGTAATTTTGGGAGCTGTACTTTTGTGATTCTTTCTAACAATTTGCATAAGAGACTGATGGTCCCTATCTGAAAGTTTTGGTTTTCGTCCATAGTTTTGTTTCGACGAGGAAGTTTTTCCCTCTTTCTCAAAGGCTGTCATTAGTTTCGAGACAGTACTTCTTAATACACCAAACATTTCAGCTGTTTCCGTTACGTTAGCGCCTGCCATACAAGCACCAACAATTTGACCTCTTTGAAAGTCCGATAGATCTGTCATTTTAATGAATTTTAATTACCTTTTTCTGATGATATCTGAAAAGAAAGCAATTTTAGTAAAACATATTAAGCAACACTAATAATAAATCAAAAAACAAAAATAAGCTTTTGACAGTTTTATAGATATTTCAAAATTATGATGCTAGGTGTTCCTATTATTTTGTCCAAACCCTATATATATATATTTTATTTTGTATGGAATTCTAGGCCCTGATATTACTCCTGTAGCTCTCAACTTAGGTAAAAATATATTTGTATATGTACATGTATGTCTTTTAGTGGAAAAACTGAAAAATTGTTTCTGAAACAATCTTTTGCTATATTCGTTCTGCACCAACTTACAATATTCCCCTGTTACTCTCATCATCAGAAAGGCTGTGAACCAGTAGTTCTGTGGAAATTTATAATAAACATTACTTGTTGACAAATTGCAATATATAATAAATGTGATTTTCAATTCAGTATCTTTGCTTCTACTATTTAACATGGGTTTAATATTCTCATCTTAATTTATTACAGAATAACATTGCAAGGAGTTCTCTCAAGAAAGTGTCTGATAACTCAACTCTTAATATAGTAAAATGTACTTCACCTGTCCCCATCCCTACAAATAAACTCTCAAATCAAGTCCAGCATCTCTCCGTCAAAAATAAGGGACAATTGAATTTGAGTAAGTCTGCTTCCCCTCCTAGTCTTCGGTCACAATGGAGCTCTCCTTCCCAAGAAATCAAATTTAAAGCTGGCTCTCTGGAGGCTGTACCTTGGCTGCGCCATTCCAGTGCTTCAGGAGAAGACATGAAGACCATCAATTACAATTTGACTATTTTCCATAAGCAAAGGTAAACTTTTTTTCCTATATGCTCAAGTAGAATTTTTTTCTCTTATAAATTTATTATATATATATATAATTCATTTTACGCCTTTTCCATGCTAGCATGGGTTAGACAAATGTCATTTGAGGTATAGTTTCACAGCCAGATGACTTTCCTAGAGCTAATCTTTATGGTTGTATGTAAATAATCAAAGTACAAAATCACAATACAAAATTATGTATGTATATATATAAATTTGTGTATAGGTTTGTATGTGTCATATATATATTTAACACAAAGTAAGTTAGGGGTTGTGGATGTAACCCACTAAGGGATAGTATTTATCCAATATACTGTTGGTGAAGTACCCAGATTCTTAATACATAAATGTCTTTAATTGCAATGCAATTAACATATTTATTGTATTAAATAGGTGAAGGTAAAGAAATATTTTTACTGTTAATTTATAATACAAATAAAAAAAATGGAGAAACAAATTTAGTTTGCTCATCAACTTTCGGATATTAGAATGTTGGATTATTTATTCATTTAACAAAATGAGAACCTTAATAGCATACATATATATCTTATAATTCAATACATATAAGATAAGAATACAAATTATAAAAATCATAATATAAATTATTGAAATCATTAAAATCACTTCTTACAGCTGTTTCAGCCTATGGTTAAAAGTAGTTATTTTATTGCCTATAGTTGTCAATATATTGAGGTTGTAGGCATTTAAAAATAGGGTACTTATATATATAACCATAGGCCTCGTCAGAGGTTATAAGGAACTATAAATATATTCATATTAATACATGAAACATGATACACGTATTATTTAATATATATAAAAAAATATGAACAAATATCCATATAGACATACATATATACACATATACATAGATAAGCAGAGTGTATATACTTTTACATGTGTAAAAATACATAAACACAATTAAACAATAGGTCCAAGTAAATATACCATTCGTCATATACATTATATACATATACTGGAACATATAAACACATCTATGCTTATGACCACATAAATAATAATCAATTATTAATATTATTATTATTATGTTTATCAATAATAACAATATTATTTTATTTATAGTAATCTTCACTTCACAATACATATTATAATAGATTCTAACATATCAAATATTACGATATAAGATAAACAATCAACAATCCATACAAATAAGTATATATATATATATATACATATATATATACAAATATACATGCATATAAACATATAAAAAACATAGTTAGACTATGGTTTTCAGTATATAGACCCTCTTAATGCAAACAAGTTTAAGTGTAATATCCATTTGAGGATTTTTTCTTTTCGCCTCAGTTAAAACCTGAGTGGTTCTCTTCCTTTATTTCCTTTTCAGACAACGAATTTTAAACAGATTAATGAAAGATCCCAATGATTATGAAAACTGTGTAAAAGAATTAGAAGATGTTGAAGATAAATTACAGAAGTTGAATGAACTACTAATTAAACTCAGTCCCACTGTTGAAAACCGTGACCCACCTGGTAACTCTCTTCTCTATCTTCCTGTACCAGTCATTATTCTTCTGCAAACACATTTTCATTTTACTTATTTACATTGCTGTTTTGGGGGTTTCTTTTTTTAATTTTGTTATTTCTTTTATTGTCTTGAAACTGCAATATGTCTTAAGTTATGCTTTTAACATTTTTATTGTTTTATGAATCTTAAGGTCAGAAGTGTATTGTGGTTTTCATGCATTTCTCTCAAATGCGTGAATGTGGAATGTGTGAAGTGAAATGGTTTCAACTAGTGATTAAAAATTTTAGTAGATCATGTATTCACGTGGATACATGATCTACTAAAATTAGTAGCTACAAATCTTCAATTAATTTTTCACTATCTTTATTTGAATGTTTAGCATACAGTCTATTCTGTTGACTGTTATGCTTATTTATTCACATTGTTTTACTCTAATTATTCATTACCTTGTGGCTTTGAGATTTCGATGATGTGATTGCTTATTTTCAGAATGACATTGTGATGTATGTGTAAGAGGCCTGATTTGGCTAGTTAGAACATAAAACAAGTAGAATATTTTAGCCAGATACGGTCAGTTTAAATGCTAAAGGGTTAAAGGAAAGAACACATTAGATGATAACATTTGAAAAACAGAAACAAGATGGTCATGGCTGGAATACTGAATGCCATAAATCTACTCAATTGTAATTGACCTGGTACCTAACAACATTAACAAGAATAAATCATTTAGTCATTTCCACTGCTGTTAATGCTTAACACAGCTTTCATTTATTACAAATCATTTCAATCTTAATTAACAAGGAGTTATTGATATCTTGAGGGGTCTTAGAATTTTAAAATTGCCTTTGGATCAAACTTTTTAACCTCTCATAACTTAGAAGCGCAGACATAGCTATGTGGTTGAGAAGCCCATCTACTGAATGTTCTCTAGTAATGGAAGAGTGGTGACATGCGCCAACCTAACCTGTTGGAAGCACACAGTTAATTTCATCTATCACCTATACTTCATAATATGCAGTTCTGAATAGTCATCTGAGAGGTCATGGATAGAATCTCCACTGGCAATGAGGAAGTACAAGAAGATGGAAATCATCTGTAAAGGTGAAACAATCAGTATATATATGTATGTTTAAGTGTATGTTTGTATCTCTTTATTTTAACTTAGAATGTCTATTGTAAATGAGTATCACTTTCATACAAGCAGTGTCATTCATTTCCATTATTCTGCAAAAACCATGTCTGACCATGAGAAAATGTTACCTTACTTAGAGACAATTGAGGCAACAGGAAGGGTATCCGGCCATAGAAAATAAGCCCCAATAAAACTCCATTTGACTTAAGCAGGCATAGATCTAACAAGTGTCAAATAAGGAAAAGAAAATCTTGATAAGGAACTTGTTGTGTACATTTGTGAACAGCTGGAATATCTGTCAGCTTGGCATGACTGCCTCATCTAAAGATACTGAGAAAGAAAATATCTACAGAAACCCAATAAAGCCTACAACCTTTGTCTTTGGGTTGTAGATTAACATTCATATCTATAACCATCATTTTACAAAACAATTTAACAATAGGTTTAGTGGGACTGATGAAAATGCCTCTGTATGCTTGCTTTTTCACTCATAATAGCTGCCAAATTTCC
This sequence comes from Octopus sinensis, assembly GCF_006345805.1. Taxonomy (NCBI): domain Eukaryota; kingdom Metazoa; phylum Mollusca; class Cephalopoda; order Octopoda; family Octopodidae; genus Octopus; species Octopus sinensis. The sequence goes on along the minus strand of NC_042997.1, from coordinate 163,309,718 downwards.
TTCATATCATATACAACCATCTTTATAAGAAAAGGATAATAGGTCTTAGATTCACTGCCTGAAATTAATTGAATTGTCACTACTAGAACATTTTTGCTCGGAGATTTCCTGATCAGGGCTGACCTGGGATTCAACAACAAATTATGTAGATAGCAATCTTGAGGTTCCTTATTGTTTTATTGATATTTCACTTTTAAGTTCAAATCTTCTTTGAGTTGAATTTACCTTTCATCCTACCAGTAAGATGTTAAGGCTAATTCAATCAATTATATTTTGGGTTAGCAGAAACAGCACTAGATTTTACTATCTCTTGCTCTTTAGCTATGTCCTTTCATGTTGTGAGCTCACATCTTGCTGAAGTTGACCTTTCCTTTCATCTCTCTGGGATAAAGTAAAGAAGTTCTAGTCATATATTTGAATTTGAGCAAATCAGCTCAGTTGCCTCCCTACCACATTTTTGACCTTGTGTCCTTATTTTAAATTCATATTTGTTGAGTAAAAAAATTAACGATAAACTAGACTAATTACCTTGTGGTGTTTAGTTTGGTTCATCCTGTGTTAAAAATCCATGCAGGGTTGGTAAAAATAAGTACCATTCATGTACTGGAGGCCCAAATATACTGACTACAACTCTTTTTCCCAAAATGTGCGGCCCTGTGCCAATGTTAAAAATCATTACTATTTGCAGGAAGATCCCATTCACCGTACCACCAAAGCCAGTCTAACCACAGTGGCTCCCCATCAAGTAGTCGGGGTCTTTCTCCAAGAGATACACGATCAACATCTCGTTCACCCAGTTCGTCTCCGGTAAACACGAGTTCTTTTTAACATTATTTTGATATTATGTTCATCACTAGCTCTACTTTTATAGTAAACTTGTGTTTAGAAAGGCAAGGCATTAAATTTCTTTAGAACCTCTGAAATTTCGTTGGGTCATGAATATAAGGCATTTAACCATGTTTTCTATTGTTATGCCTTTTCTATACAAATAGTCAATGGAATTGTGAATATTTGTTTTTTTGTATTTTACATACTAAAGTATTTGATGGCATGAAAGATGCACAAACATATTAGATGTACCCCAATTTCAACAGCACATATTTAGGAAAAAAGATTTTAGTGCATTAAAGCAGGTGATATAGACCTGATTTCATATATAGGACCCAGAGTGATTTTTTTGAGATTTTTTTTAAAAAACAGTGCATCTTATAAGCCATCAAATACAGTATATGCATTTCTTTTTAGCTGAAACTTCTTGATACCACTGTTTCTATTGAGAAAAAGTAATGCCTTTAATTGCCATGAATGTTATCATCAGCTGGAAACAGTTCAGATATTTTTATTACTTTTGTCATTCTAAGAGTGACAGATTGACAGAATCAGTAGAGCGTTATTTAGTCAGATCTCATTATGTTCTGAGTTCAAATCTCATTCGACTGTTTGTTCTTCCAGTGTTGGTTTTAACTTTGATTCTTCCAGATTTGACTTTGTCTTCTTTTCATCCAGATTGACTTGATTTTTCTTCCTTCATTCCAAGTCTATTTTGCCACTCAACCCTTCTAAGGTCAACTGAATAAAGTACAAGTACTGGGATCAATCTAATTGACTGTTCTCTCACAACATCTGTGGCCTTGTGGCTATTTTTGTAATTCTTTCAAATTTGGATTTTTGTTAAGATTTTGATTTATTAATAACATCTAAGCATAATAATAACCTGAACCTTTCAGACTATTGGTCTTACCTTTTGTATTCCTGCTTACATTTATCTTTTATAACATTCAGGTTTCTCTGCCTATTGTATTGCTTATTTATTAATATTTCTTTGAATTAATCAAGCATTATCTTGTAGCTTTGAGATTTCAATAATGTGATTGTTTACTTTTAGAATGACATAGTAGGATACATGCAAAAGGCTGAATCTGGCCACTTTGAACATAAAACAGGTTGAATGTTAGGGCCTGATATGGTCGGTTTAAATGCTGAAGGATTAATTTTCAATGCATTCATCTTCAAATATCCTCTTCTCTCTTCCCTTTTCCCTCTCTCTCACAGTTCATATTTCACATTTATGTATATGGCCAATGTCATTCTTCAGTATACCAGTACAACTAGCTGGAAATGAATATCACTTTGTAGGATAAACATGCCAATGAGAGCAGCTTCCCTAAAATTTGCAAGTAGTTTAATATATATAATACTGAATTCAACTTGTCTTGTGGGTTTGTGTTGATATTGGCTCCTCTGTACTTAAACACTCCTGTGTTATTCCTACTGTTGTATTTCATGGTGGTGATTGTTTAACCCTTAGTTAAATTCATTCAAGCTGTGACCATTCCATTTTAATTTCAGGCAGTATATCTAGGATTACAGTATCCAAAGTGTTCTTCCTCTTGTAAGGGTATAGATATAAATTAAGAGAGAGAGAGATTTGGTAACTATCACAAACAGTGCATGTGTGTGTGTGTCTCCATATCCAGCTATTTGCTCATCATTCAAAGTAATCCTCGAGTTGGCTAATAAATATGTCTACCCTCAGATCACAGTGCATTTCCTGGTTAAGTTTTCAGCTTATGGCTTTTTTCAAAGTTCTAAAAATTGTTTTTTTTTGGTTTTTTTTTTTTTTAAAGTGATAATATGGAATGCATGATCTGTGAGTTATTGAATGTACAATATTAAGTTCACAAAGTTTGCATTGAGCATTTGCCAGAGAACTTATTGAGATTCATTCAGTTCTTGTGTGTCAAAAATAGCATAAACATTTTTCGGTAGTTTGAACTTGAAGTTTATAGGTATGGCATAGATTATATGTTACCTTCTTCTGAGAGGATGTTCTATCTAACAAGCAAATTGTGGAAAAAGTTTCTTTTAGGCTTTCACAACAATGAGCAATTAAAGGAGATTTATTTCCCTGGATTATAATGCTAACCTATTGTGTATTTTAATAGTGTAATGATTTGAAATCAGCACTGCAAGTTTACATGACAGTTAAATTAAGTCATTTCTATATACAATATTAAGTCAACTGTAAGGCGGCAAGCTAGCAGAATCATTAGCACTCCAGGTGAAATGCTTCGCAGTATTTCATCTGTCTTTACATTCTGGGTTCAAATTCCACTGAGGTCGACTTCGCCTTTCATTCTTTCAGGGTCGATAAATTAAGTACCAGTTACATACTGGTATCGATCTAATCAACTGCCCCCCCCCTTTTCCTCAAAAATTTTGGGCCTCATCCTTGAGTAGAAAAGAATATTAAGTCAGTTGTACCCTTACCATAGTATTTATTTATTGCTACAAAAACCATTGATAACAAACCTTTGCTTGAATTACAGTAGATTGCTTGTAATAATATCGAATTGTTACTTAGGAGGCTGATATCCTAATAATTCAGCAAGTGGTTGTAGTGTAGCCCAAGGTCAGCCCTGATCAAGCAGACATTTGACAAAAGGCATTCCAATTATGTCTTTTTATTCCAGTTATGTCGTTTTAGGGTTTATAATGTAAGACTATATTATCTAATATGTCTTCATTTCTTTTTTTTTAAGATGGGAGGGTGAGATGTGAGGATGGTTTGGCTGCTATTTTTAGCAAGTAGAACGATTACATAGACTGCCATGCTGTTTCTCAGAGGCATAAACAAGTTGATTGTAACAATAGTAAATGTAGTGTTTCTTATCTTTACTTAGAAAACTTCAGCAGACATTATTTGATTGAGAAGCTAGCAAAATAAACATTGCTAGCTTCTTACTCTCTCTATCTTCCTACTGTCACTTGAGTTTATTTTTGTTTTATCTATCTCTTGCTCTTTTCTTCTCGTGTCTCTCATCCTATCTTTGTCTTATGTGAGGTGAAAATTTGCAACCATCTATCAGTAAACCATCTCCAAAATGTACTGCTTAGAAGCAAACTGTTAGAGTTCTGGTCAGTCTGAATTGGGTGCTGTGACATGTGGTTTTGCACCAACAGATACCTTTAGTGATTTAACAGTGTTCAGTTTCACAAGCATTTGAGCCAGTTTGAGAACAACGGTCTTTCGATATACCACTTACAGATGAAATGTTCTTTTGTGTGGAGAGTGCAGGTAAAAAAAAAGTCCCACCTGGGACATCAGGAGCCCAACCATGCATATAATGCCTGAAGAGGTTGCCCCTATCATCTGACCCATAACCTCATATTTATTTTTTATCTTTAGTTCATGGCTGATGCCCCAGTGAGCATGGGATTTTAGGGTTATTAGCAGAGACTGAAATAGTGGTTAATGAAACTATGAAACAACAAAATAAGAATCACTTAAAAATTGTTGGACTTCAACCACTACATTGTTTTCCTTTGACTTATAGTGCCACATAAAAAATACCACTGTACATTCTGTAAAGTGGTTAATGTTAAGAAGGGCATCCAACTGTAGAAACGAAGCCAAAAACAGATTATGGAACCTGATGTGACCTCTAGCCTTGCCAGCTCCTGTCTAACCGTCCAACCCATGCCAGCATGGAAAACGGACGTTAAATAATAGTGATGATGATGATGATGTCTAGAGGGAGGGACAAACCCATGACTTTCACAATTCCTTTGAGGTTGGTGTTATTGGTGTCATTAACATTCCTCTTGAACAATTACAATTTGATGATAGCAGGAAAAACTTGAATAGTGAGAATCCCAAAAGGCTGCTGTTTCAGGGAGGACTAGGTATAATCATTAGGGCATAGTCTGGGATGAGAAAGTGAGGAGAGGTGGGAGATATGCGTGTTGGAGTGCCTGAGTGAAGGTAGCAGGAGACCAACCAGCTCTGAGGAGCAAAAGTTGCTGATGTAGCAGTAGAAAAGGCAGAGAGAAGAGACAGCACATCTATGGGCCAGTGTTCAGAGTGTGTCTGTGAGCAACTTCATGCCAATCAGCCAAGTAGACTTGTTTTGGATGCAGCTTAGGGTAGAGTCACCAGTAGTAATTATCCCAGGTGTGAAAGCAGTACTTTATTTGTGGACTTCTCTTGTGCTTGGTGGCGGTTTAAGTATTTTCATTTGAATTGTTTACAAAAGATTCATTTTGTAAGAGCATTACATTCCATTTAATTGACCATTCTGTGAGTACTTATTTTACTCTAGCTGTATTAGAATTCAGTACTAAGGCAACACAAGACGCCCACAAGGGGCTACACAGAGGGGACAAACAGACGGATTAAATCGATTGTATCGACCCCAGTGTGTAACTGGTACTTATTTAATCGACCCCGAAAGGATGAAAGGCAAAGTTGACCTCAGCAGAATTTGTACTCAGAACGTACCGGCAGATGAAATGCCGCTAAGCATTTCACACAGCATGCTAACGTTTCTGCCAGCTTGCTGCCTCTAAATACTATAAAGCAATGAGGCACACTCATGACTGTATGGCTAAGAAGGTTCAGTGCTTGGGCCCTTATTGTTTTTAGTCTTCATAAATGACTTGCCTGATGACCTCACGCAACACACCCTTCTATTTGCCGATGATGTCAAACTGGTCGCTCCTCGCGGAGATATAGATGATCTTCGTCGATGCCTCCACCAAGTTTGGAGATGGTCTAATGAATGGGACCTGTGTCTGAACATGTCAAAGTGCTGTTATCTGCCTGTTGGCTCCTCTCCTGCAACTCAACTTGATTTCGAGCCGGGTCGTCTGCTGCTGGAGAGGACCGACCAGGTAAAGGACCTGGGTATCTTGGTGGATTCTTCCTTTTCGCCTTTGGCCCAGTGCGTCCATGCTGCCAACAACGCACGCAGAGTTCTGTTCTTGATTCGACGGTCATTCGGAATGCTCACAGCAGCCATATTCCTACCGCTCTATGTCACGCTGGTGAGACCCATATTGGAGTACGAGATTCAAGCCTCTTCTCCTTATCTCCTCAAAGACATACATCATCTCGAAAGAGTTCAGAAGCTGGCTACCTGCATGGTTCTTGACCTCAAGCATTTGTCTTATGAAGAAAGGCTGAAGACGCTCAACCTTTATTCTCTAGAAAAACGCCGCCGCCATGGTGATCTCATTCTCGCTCACAACATCATAAGCGAAAAGTGTAACACTCGAAAGAGCTGTTCTTCACTCCTACTCCAGAGCGTCGGCTGCAGGGTCACTCCGAAAAGCTCTATCTGCGACGATCTCATCTCCGGGTTGCGGATCTGTGGAATAAGCTGCCAGACAAGATAGTGAAGATGCCGACGACCGCTCGGTTCAAAGTCTCTCTTGACCAGAAATGGCCTGAACTCTTTGCATGAACACTGTCCCTGTACATAACTCCATGTCCCCCTACATGGCCTTGCTTTTTGCTTTTTGAGCCAAAAATTAACTTAAGAAGTTGTCTCTGTAACCACGAGGTTTCAGTTTCTATCTCACTGCATATCATCTTGGGCAAGTGTCTTCTACTATAGCCTTAGACTGACTGATGCCTTGTCAGTGAAACCATAGATGCAGACTGTATGGAAGCTCATTGTGTGTGTGTATGCATGTGCATTTGTTTATATATTTTCTGAATATTGTGAGCTACGAGCAGTGATGCTGTTATCCTTCTCTCTGTCAACAAATTGTCTGCTGGATTTGCAATTTTGAAGATGTGTGAAATTAGAGATCCTTACATGAAAATCATTTGGCTGTGAAACAATGCTACGATAATATACTCGCATAGCTCCTGCTAGTAATGAAAAAGGATATAAGAAATGAGCAAATGAATATAAACAGCATTAATGTTGCCTGTAAACAAAATATACAGCAATAGTTCGATGTGAAATAAAGTATCTTCCTTGGAGATAGGAAGGACATCTGGCTAAAAGAATACTGCCTCTAGATGTTTCATTGATTCCATGCCAGCATGGAAAAAGTGGACATAAAATTGATATGTTAATTTCTTTCTAATTCCACCATGTTCTCAAATTCTAATATATTATGTGAATTTATTGATTGTAGAAAGATGAAAATTAAGGATATTCTTTAAAAAGATGCATATAATTTTTGTTATTTTTACCTTGTATAGTATTAAAATCTAATTCCTTTTTCAAATTGGAATTTCTTCTTGTTTTCTAGGTTCCTGAAAATGTTCCTTTGACTCCCAAAATTCTCAATCAGATGTTAGATTCCCAGTATGCTGCTATGTTTGCTGCTTCTGGAGCAGCAGTAGCATCCAATGAACACTTTCTTGCTGTTGGTCAGAATTCATATTCTAGTGGACATCCTTTTAGCAACAATTCATCCCAACTTTCTGAAAGACCTTATAAACTGTGCTGCAGCCCAACTGCAAGAAACAATTCTAACAAGCTTTCACCTTTACTCTTACCTGGTTTGTATCCCTTACTGCGAGAGCAGATTGCTTCCACTTCCTCAGTAGGGTATGGCACAAGTTTGCTGGGTGTGACTCAATCAGCTAACTGCTTGTCTTCTAGAACATTTAACTCTACCAGTCCATCTTTATCCCCCAAACATGTGCCCTTCAGGAGTCCCTCTCCACTGACTTCCATATCTGCATCAAGCAATGCAAACAACACCAAAAATGGCCATGTTTAATGTTTACTACTACAACTACTACTACTACTATTATATGTGTTTTATCATGGGACTTTGTCATTAACCCAAGCAATATTTATAGTTAGCCAATGAAATGTAGTTTAATTTTTTTTTGCCATACTGAAATTTAAATATATAAACAATGGGACTTTTTTGTTATTTGATTTACAAAACTCCAAACATATTTTCATATCTGATTGTTACTTGTTTTTTTTTTTGTTTTTTTTATAGGTTCTAGAATGTTTAAGGTTTTCCAATATATGCTAAACCTACCTGTAATAGATAATCTTTTGGAATTGCAATAAAACCCTGAACAGCAAAACAGTTGATAGAAAACCAAATGAGTGGGAATCATTACTGACTGAGAATGTGCAGAAAAGTAACAATGAGAAACTTATCTGAGTAAATTTTTTGCTTGAAGAAAAAAAAAATTAATTTTTCAATTTTGAAATTTTAAAATAGATACATCAATTAAATCAAATCATGGTATATATCTGTTAATTTTATGCTTCTATGTTCTCTATTAATGTACAGAATATGTTAAATCATTTCAGTTAAAACTATAGATTTTATTTTAGCACAAAGTATTATTTTGTATGCTTTTGAAAATTTGTAAGACAGACTTTGATTTATTGTTAACTTACTATAATGTTAGAATTTTAAAACTATTATCTTCATTATTATATTCTTTTCAATTTGTGACAAATTCCATAGAGAAATAATTTGATTACTTTAACAAGCTGTTGTTGATACAAGTTATGTTTGGATTAAAAGTTTCAGTTGGCTTTACATTTTGTATGATGAAACAGAAAGGAAAATATTCTTAATATTTTTGTAGAATACTATCAATTTTTTCTTGTCACTTCTTTTCCCCTGAAAATATATTAAACAATCATTTTCTAATCAAAATTTTTTGTCCACTCCTCTCATTTTCATGCTTTTAAACATGTTCTTATTTACTTCATTTATTGCATCTCCAGGTTGTATCAACAAGACACTTTGAAGTTCATTATAAACATGTAAATTTAGTGATTTTGATAAGCCTTTGAAAATTCATAATGTATGTGTGAGATTTTTTTTTTTTTTTTTTTTTTTGTTAAACACAGATTTAAGTATCATTTAATAATGAATAATTTGGTCTGGCTGTGACTTAACATTTGTTATCTTAGAATGGCAGTTTTATATTGTAAATTTTGCAAATCACAATTATTATTCAAACTTGGTTTACTGGTACTCTGGGATGACATAATTTTGTTTTGCTGGTAAACTTCCTCTTTAAAAAAAATTCATTCTAAGGTCATTTCATGTAAAAACACTGGTGGGCAATTGTCTTTCATGTTAATTTAATTATTTTGCTATTTCTTGTTATATTAGAAATTATTCCTGAAGCACTGGCTGAAGCTTGAAAGCTGTGATATTCTAATGTGCCATTTAATTAATTTAAATGCAATGTATTTATTAAAGTTAATATTTTTTACAGATAACTGTCTCTCTTTGTATTAGCTGTTAAAAAAAGAAAAAATATTTCTACATATGTAGCTTTACATTTTCAATTTTTTTTATGTTTCTCACATTGATAAAATGTGTATTAAAATTTTTTACTTCAATTTCTATTTTTTTTATTCTATATAAATTACTGTATTTGTGAAGTTATCACAAACAACTGCTATGGAATGTAAGTGGTAGCATTACTAATTTCTGCAAAAAGACCTTATTTACACCAACCACTGGCAGCTTATTTTCCAGCTAATATATGCTTATTTTTTTTATTATAATTTTTCTAAGTATTTTTTTCCTTTTTTCGCACAAGTGCATTTGTGTGTATAATTTTGAAATGTTTGGAGATAAACAGAGAACCAATTTTCTAAATTACTTTAAAATACATGTTAATATCTAGATAGAACATCAAATAATTTGATGGTTTAAGTATTTTCAGTTGATAAATATTTACATCAATAGATGATGGTAGATTGTATAATGTCATTGTAATTGATATAAAGCAGTAATGTAACATAGTTTTGTCATACCTATACTTTTGATTTTAAAATAATAGGGTTATTTGTCGTAAAATAGTTTATCAAAACTTATCCCCATCTCCCAAATTTTTAGCTCATTTAACTTGGTTCATAGACCGACTTTGGAATAATTTATTCAGGTTGTTGTAGGTGACATAATTGGTGTTGTAAGAAATACCTCATGTCAATTCACCCTCTGTGACTACCTAGAATGCCAGAGATGTTACAACTAAATTTTATGAAGTACCAATAACAATTTAGTCATTAGGATATTTTGCATCCTTATCTGAGGAGCAATATAACTGTTAAAGTTTCAACCCACATCCTAAATTTATCCTGTAAAAATAACTTTGTTCCACTGCTTTTTAACTTTTTTAAAATTATAAGCAACTAGTGAACAATTTTACTGTTGAGAAGGGCAGAAATATAAAATTAAGATTCAACAATCTATGCACATACATATATATATGTTTCTCTAAGATCTTCTTTAGACAACCTTTTGTGTGTCCTTGTAAGAAATGTTGTATACTTACAATGACCATTTGACATTGGTCCCTATCCTTGACAAAATCAAATGCTTCTTTGAATCTAATTTGGCATCTTATTAGATTATCATTAACTTCTAAAACATATAACTAGCAAAAGTTCCATCTACCTGATCTGTAGCTAGATTTTTGTATATTTTAGAGGGGACAGTTGTAGAAGTTGGTCTTGAAGTATGTGTAATGAAAACAAATCTTTCAAGATAAAAGCTAATTGAGCGCTCCACACAAACTATAATATTTTCATTCGATGTATTGCTTACATAGCTTTCTAGAACATTGACACTTTTAATTCATGGATTTTGTTATCAGTGACTAGCTATTTGTCATATTCAGAGGATTTAGATGTTGATCCCTTTTCATTTGAAATCTTTTATGGCATTCTAGATTGGGATAGTTCTATTTCTACAATTTGGGGGAAACTGGGGATTTTTGTAGTACTTGTTTTTTTTTCTTCTCATATTTAAATCTGTTTGTCTCCTACTCACTTTTGAGATTTTTTCAATAAAAATTTATCAATTAGCATTGTTTGTCTTCTATATTACCTTAAATTATTTTGTGTGTAAATGAATCTAATTCAAATTCATTAGTAAGAATTGCTCTTAGAGTATGGTAGGAATATATAAAGGATTTTTCCTTACCATTTAATTCTTTAGATTACTCTGTCAGATATAATGCTTATTTATTTGCATGGCTTTGAATTAACCATTCATTATTTCGTAGCTTCGAGATTTTGATAATGTGATAGTGTATTTTTAGATTGACATTGTAGAGTAGATGTGAGAGCTGGATCTGGGTTTACGGTTAAAAAATCCTATACTATATACATATTCTGGAATAAGGCACACAATCACTTGATCACAGTCAGAGTAGATGTAAAAATTATATCTAAAATAAAATTACTCTTCAGACACATCCTAAACTTTGCCTCTTGATCTGATCTCTTTGGCTTCAAAAATGTTATATAACCAATATTTAATTAAACTGTTGAAAACAGAAATATCTTTTCTATTGAATCCTGAAATAACGTTAGCACATTATTACTCACCAGTTTCTTTTTAGGATTTAACAAATGATCAATTATTGCATGATACAGACTTTTACTTCATCCCTGAAAAGTACTTGCTTCAGTTAGAAAGAGCAGTGTGATACCTGTCACTTTTTGCCTTATATTCCTATAGACATTACACCAAGTCAGTTTGTATAGGAAGTGTGCATATGGTTCAAATATATTTCTAATCTTGATACTTTACATGTATGTATTAAGTTTTATCAAAGACCAATTAGTAGAAAGGTTTGGCATTTTATGGCCATTGTTTTTGCGGTTAATTCATGCCAGTCTGCTCCTGTACATTGTTTTGCCACTTGTAACAGATTTTCTGTATTTGATATACTCAAGTTTTGGAATTTTTTTTTCTTGTATTGTTAATCACTCGACACCATGGACTGGGTGTATTCCATTATGCCACTAGTATTAAAAAGGTTATTTACATCAGGACTTAAATATTCCTTCAACCTTTATTAGGGACTAGCAGTATCGCCCGGCGTTGCTCAGGTTTGTAAGGGAAATAACTATATAAGTATTTTTAGAGAGTTACTTCCCTTATATAAACCGAGGAAAAATGATGGTAAATTTTTTTTTAAATGGTAGGCTCATCGTAGACGCGCGCTAATACCCAGAAGGGCTCAATATGAATCACGACTATAAGATACCCGCTTTTGGTTAAACTGCACCGCAAAATGTGGGAGTAGTTAGGAATCTAAATCGGAGTAGACAGACAGACACACAACTTTAGTTTTATATATAAAGATTACTACCTAAATAGGTTGCTTTTGCTAGCATTTACACGGATATTTCTCCATTGTATTTATAGCCATATCAAGCTGAATGCACTGGTTTAGGGCAGTGAGCTGGCAGAATGCTTAAGCTGGTCAAATTGCTTAACAGCATTTTGTCTATCTTTAAGTTGAAATTCTGCTGAGGTCAACTTAGCCTTTCATTGTTTTGGAGTTGATAAAATAAGTATCAGTTGAGCAGTGGGATTGATCTCTCATGAAATTGCTGGCGTTGTGCTAAAACTTGAAACCAATATTTTTCCAGTGTTGATTAGGGCAGAACCTTGTCTTGTACTGTCTGGTTGCCTTCACTTGAGCTGAGAGGCCATGCTTGCTTCTCCAATATATAAGGTTTTGCTACTATAGGAGCTGTCGGTGCTGATAATGCAAAGTTATTTCTGTTGTGTTTCCCAATTGAAGGACTTATAGTAAAGAGCCACCACGATGTGTCAAGGGGGAGGTTTATTTAGCTAATGAAGAATTTGTCATGAAGGGTTAATGGCAACTGAGTCTGAGTTGTTACGATCAATACTGAGGAAAATAGGGTGTACCTGCACATTTGCATCCTCATATTTGTCTTAACTTTTACACACATTGTTCTAATCATTAGTCATTGTCATTTTTGTATGCATTCTTCCATCCTAATACAGGATGAATAGAAATGTTCCAGCCCCATCTCTTAATTTGCTGTTGTTTTTCATCTCGTTTGTGAGGCTCAAAATCATTAGATCTAACCTCACTTCTCCCTCTTTCACAGTCCTGCCCTTCATTCAATGCAAAAACCTTTCTATTACCAAGATAGGATCTCAGAACTTTTCTCTCCCTGTCCTTATCTAGCTACTATGCTTCCACACAACTGATTGGGTAACAAGCTGTCATGTTTCCAGCATACCTCTTAAGTAGTAGCTGAGAGACTATATTTCTTTGGTTTTCTTACTGCTAACTATTCCTGTGCATCTATCAGAAATCCTTATCTATCAACCTGTCTGATTCCTCATTACCTTTTGCATTAGTAACTAGTATACAGTTGTTTATTCAGTTTCTGCATATCAAGCATGGTGATTTGTAGCACAGTTCTGTTTTGTTTCCTGCCATTACTTCACCTCTGGGACTTTCCCTCAAATTCAACTGATTTGACTATGAGAACTAGGTTGTGAATTTATTGGAATTCTCACAAATGGCCAATCTTGAGCTCTTTTAACAGCTGATTGTGATTTTTCTGATGGCAACCTTATATGTGGCTTGCAAAGCTCTCATTAGCCATTTATCTACTACTAGTTTATTCAGTGTGGTACCCTATCAAAGGCCTAGAAGTTAAGGAATGGTAGGTATAAATGGCTATTTCTTTGCATAGAACCGCTGTTTAAGAAGAGAGAGCATAGACTGTTCCATATCCTTGCACAAACCTAAACTACATTTCATCTCTGCTGAGATCAATGAAAATAATAAATACCAGTAATAAAGATGTCAAATCAATCATCAAAAATTAGCTCTTTGTTAATGATTATTCTCCTGCAGAAATCAACTGTGCTTTGTAAATAAATTCAGATCAAGTTCTTAAAGTAAAATCTTTTAAAAAATTAGATTTCTGTAACAAAACTTTCTGTAGTGGGAGTGAAAGATGATCTTTTTAACTGGTTGGAGTCCTTCACTCTCAACCAAAAAGATGAAGTTGTGGTTCTAGGACAGCATTCTTTACTCTGTCATCTGGTCTACTGCAGGGATCTGTTCTTGGTCCCCCTTTTGTTTGTTGCATACATTAATGACATCAATTTGTACCTTGAGATCATCATCCCTTTCTGGCACAAAACCAAATTGCATCTCATCCACCACTTTCCAAATTCTCTTCTCCAACACTCTTTCCACTATCTTCATTGCATGCTCCAATAACTTCACTCTCCTATACACCCCACAACTCATTGCATCCCCCTTCCCCTTGAAAGCATTCCTCTTCCATCCAGCACACCCTGGCAGAGATCCATCATCACAACAATCCCTATCTCTCCATTTGCAGTTATTTCCACACTTCTGATGGACCAGCTGCCTTTCCTGTTTTCATTTTCTTTATTGCCTCAACTACTTCCCAACTAACCTGCTCCACTGCCCCTTCACCACAGCAACTTCCACCCTCTGATCCCATTTATTTTCCTCGTTCAAATAATTCCCTCCATATGCTCCTTCCAGATAAAAAGGACAAATCCTAAATATTGTAGATCTTTCTTACAATCGAACCTGAACACAATGCAACAATAGATCACAGACTGGCAACTCATGCTGGCTGTGGACAAGTGTACCACCATACATTTTGGAAGGAAAATCCCAGCGTTCACATACTCTCTCCATAACACTAATATCAAGAAGTTTTCTTGTGAACATGACCTGGGCATTACTGTCAGCAGTAATTGGCACTGGACAAAGCACATCTCTAAAATTGTCAAAAAGGCTGATTTAAGGTTATATATAGCCATGGTGTAACCACACTTGGAATTTGCATCATCAGTCTGGAACCCCTATCTTGCTCAGGACATTGACCTGAAAACTGTTCAGACACATGCAACCAAGCAAATACCCCCATCCGGCATCTACCATACTCTGAATGCCTTGCTTCCTTGGGCATGGATACATTGAAGCTCCAACATTTGGTAACTGACTTGGTAACACCCACAAAATTATTAACCATCATACCAACAACTACCTTGAGCTCCATGTGTCTAACACACGTGGGTGTACCTACAAAGTCAGAAAACAGCACAGCTCCCATGACTTTTGGAAACATTTTTTCATACTCGGAGTTGCTGAAGCATGGAATAAACTACCTGCATCAGTTGTTATCTGCTGAGATATAGCATCCTTTAAAACCTCCATGCTTCCTGAAATTCACCAACACTACACTTCATATCCCCCGCCTCCATACGCATGCACACATGTATATCGTGACTCATACACTGTTCACTTTCTTAACTTTTGTACATAATTCTATGTACTGTACATGCACCTTTAATGAGTTGTGCAGACAAGCACCATACACAATAATTTCATTATTATTGTTATCATTATTTTATTATTATAAATGTATTTTATTTGCCATCTTAAAAGATGGACAATAATCCTCCTATTAGTACATGGACCCTTTGTTTTTAAATTTTTATTTCTTCAGGAAATTTGCTTAAAGATTATCATGAAATATATTTAATACATATATTCCTGAGTTTGACAGATTGTTTTCCTGATCATAATGTCAAATGAAGAGGAAACTACTTGAGGGAGCCTGTTTATTTCAATCCTAAAGACTGAATGTTGAAGAGGAGAGGGAATATTTTTAAAATGTCAAAGACAGACAAAAAGTTTCCAGTTAACAAGTGTTATAAATAAATTAAAACTTTGCATCTGAAATAATGTATGTACAATCGAACAGATAAATGTCAAGCATCTTAAACATTCTATGTTTATCACAAAATAGGAGGGCTTTACATAAGATGTTCTTCGATTTCAAGTGAAATGACATATCTGTACTTAAGATTTGAAAAAAAAAAATTGAGGACTAAATTTTTACATTTGTAAATCAAAATGTGATCTTTTCTCCATTTACCACATTCTTAAAGCAAGGTAAAGGTGTTTTAAAAATGTCCTATGAAATGAAGAAATTTCTTTGGTTATATATTTTATCAGAAAAACTAGAAAGCTTAAAATTACTTTCTCTGTATCCAATGAACATATTGAAATTTTGCCTTTCCTACTAAATTTTTCTTCCAGATTTTGTCTTGTGATATCACAGTTGATCACAATCAAATAGATTCAACTAAAAGATCAAACTCTTTAATTTTCTCCAGCAGAATAATATACTCTGCTTATAATAAAACACTATCTTAAAAAAAAAAAAAAAAATTGTAAATATTCTTCAATGGAATCACAAGTCTAATCAGCTACCTCTCTTTTAAAAGACTAGCAAATTATTTAGCTTTCCAAGAATAAAAAAAAAATTATTCACCGATTCTCATGAATAATAAAACTTAAACCAGGATACAATGTTGCTGAAAAGGTAAATATAAGAAATACCTTTAAAATTTAGACTTTTTCCTCTCTCCACAGATTGAATTGAAGTGAAATCTTAATATTTTTCATCCGTCTGCATGCTAGTTGGATAATTCTTCAAAAGTTCACATTTTAATTGTTATAGAAAGTGTAAGAAAACGTCCCTTTCTTACGATACCTACTGTGTTTCACCTAGGCAAACAAAATATTTTGACTAAGACTGTATAATATTAGGTCTAGTGTCATTGATGTAACTAATTTGAAAGTGATCATGCATAAAAATACTATTCTAGAATATCATATTAAGATCATTTAGAGTCTAAGGTAACACAGAAATAAATAAGACACTGCCAACAAAACGAAGAAAATCTTAATTTAAAACGTGGTAGAGAAATTAAAAAAAAAAAAAAGAGAAATAACCTGGTTATAGAGTAATAGTCTGGTTAAGTTTAAAATCACCAAGATTCTGTTTCTCAACAAAACAATCTCTTCATAAAAAATAGTTCTAATTCAGTTTGGTCAAAAGTGACTTCCAGTAGTGTTGTACCAAACCTGAATTTTGTTGAAAGGAATGCTGTCTTACGCACACAGAAACTGTATGTACGTATATATATAAATATATATACACATATATGTAACTCTCACTGGTCAACCAAGAGATGAGTATACTTTTATATATGTGGAATTGGCTGTTCATTATTAAAATGAACAGAAGCTATACATTTGCAGAACATAGCTTATTTTCAGCAATACTGACATATTCTTTCACAATACGTAACAAGTCACTTCCCATGTCCTCTTGCGTAGTGAATCGTACTTTTTCGAAGCTGAAGATGTCTTTGATGAAGTTATACACTATATCCTGTAAAGATAAAAAAAGAAACCCATCAAACTAATAGTTTCAAAATATAAAGTATAATAATTTTATCAGAAAATCAAACTATAATATACCTTTCTCAGCATATTCTTTGTAAAATATCATTCTCAGTATTTAAAAAAAAAATCTGATACTTGGGCTGGTGACATGTAAAAGGCACCCGGTACACTCTGCAGAGTGATTGGTGTTAGGAAAGGCATCTGGTTGTATAAACCAAGCCAAAACGGACTGGAGCCTGGTGCAGCTCTCTGGCTTACCACTTCCAGTCAAACTCATACCAGCATGGAAAACAGATACTAAATAATGATAATACTGTATTTTATTAATTTTTTTGTTTTTGGATTTGGTTTGCAAGATTCTTTATATGAGTTCGTGTGTTGAAGCATATTCTGTTGTGTCTGGGGAGAGTAATTTTCTTTTTGTGCCTTACAATGTAACACACTCACCGGTAAAATTTCCACTTATTTCATATTTTTATTCTCCTAAAATTTTCGTTGCGTCTTGCAACCTTTTCAATAGTCTTGAAAATTTTAGGAGGATAAAAATATGAAATAAGTGGAAATTTTACCGGTGAGTGTGTTATATTGTAAGGCACAAAAAGAAAATGACTCTACCCAGACACAACAGAATTTTTTTGTTATTAATTTATTGCATTTTGTGAAAGACAGCATTGTTGGTTAAGTTTCCAATAAGCCAATCACTGGGTTTTTTTGTGTCCAAATGTTTTTTAGAAGTTCACTTTGCGATCACCAGGTCTTGGGTTCGACTCCAATGCATGACATCTTGTGCAAATGTCATTTTCTACAGACTCCAGTTGACCCCATACCTTTGTGGATGGAAACTGCATAAAAACCTTCAGATGGATCATACTTGTAATTCCAAAATACAGTTTCACAGTGTTATGCTGACTGGGTCTGAGAATTAAGAGTACATGTGTGTGGAATGCTCGGCCACAGCCAATTCAATGAGTTGGTCAAACAATTCAATCCTTATTATCAAAACTGACAGGAGAACCATCCAGATTCTGACAGTAACCTGCCTATAACAAGTCTATGGACCAGTAGACTAATTTGGTCTTACTGAAGAGATAACAAGTGACTGAGACTTCTGGCAATTTGCTGTACTTGAGAAGACATGTAAAGCTAAGTAAAATCATGGCCGTCAATACATACAGACATGTCCTTTATGGCCATGCCCCAACTCCCTCTCTCAGCCAAGAGGATTTTTGGCTTGCAAGTGCTGGTGCCATGTAAAAGTACCTGGCACACTCTGGAAAGTGGTTGGTGTTAAGAAGGGCATTCAGCCATAGAAATCATGCCAGAACAGACAATTGGATCTGGTCAGCTCTTGTCAAACCGTCCAACCCATGCCAGCATGAAAAGTGGACATTAAACAATGAAGATGATGTTTTTACTTATTGAGGTTAAGTAGATATAGTTATTGACTTACCTTAAATGCACAGCAAATAGTTTTTAAATTGGATTGTGGGCCAAGCAAACCCCATACAAGAACTGGAGTAATTAGTTCAGAGATGGAATAAAAGTAAGATATAAAACCATGTGGGAACTGAAAAAGAAACGTTTATAATCTGAAAAATATCCTTAAAAAAAAATCTTAGTAATCTATTCAATAAATAGTCAGTATGTAATAATGTTAGATTTACATAATTTGAAAACATTTTATTTGACAGTGTTTTTAAATTCTTCATAGAACATTAATGGTACCAATGTCATTGGTCTCAGACAGCCTGCGAAGATTATGAGCACAGACCTTTCTTATACACTCAGCAAATAAAAGAACATTATAATGCAGTTTCCTTTGCTGATATTGAAGATTTTTTTTTTAAATTTTGTAATTCAAACTAAGAGGGTTTTTTTTTTGTTTTAACTGGGTAAAAATAAGCAAAGAAAATACATTGTATAGATTTGTAACACTTTATCAAGCTACTGACATTTTAATCACTAAACAATTTAAAATGTAATAATGTTCTGACTAATGGCACAGAAAAAAGATGTAAACTGTCTTAGATAGTTACAGATGAAACATCTCGGTTTATTTACCTTGAGCATTCTTCTTTTAGCTTTCAAAACTGACCACACAGCTGTAGACAGTGCCTGGAAAACAGCAAATACATTACAAAGGATGAGAAGTCAAAATAATATTTCGATTTTGGATTTGGTTTGCAAGATTCTTTATACGAGTTCGTGTGTTGAAGCATATTCTGTTGTGTCTGGGGAGAGTCATTTTCTCTTTGTGCCTTATAATATAGCACACTCACCAGTAAAATTTCCACTGTGTCTTGCAACCTTTTCAATAGTTTTGACTATTGAAAAGGTTGCAAGATGCAACGAAAATTTTAGGAAAATAAAAATAAGAAAAAAGCGGAAATTTTACCGGTGAGTGTGTTATAAGGCACAAAAAGAAAATGACTCCCCCCCGCCAGACACAACAGATTATAAAATAATATTGAAGAAAAAAATACAATATTCAGAATATGCCATTCTCAATTAACAGACAGCAATTTTTTTATTAGTAAAATAGTAATTAATACCTCGTTGTTGAGATAGTGAACTGATTTCTTCAATTCTTTCTTGTTAGTGAAACAAATTAGAGCAGCATCACATTGCTGTACATAGGGATTTTTAAATAATATGCAAAAGCTTTTAAATGTCTTAACATTCTAATAGTTAAATTTACACCAACCAGGGTTGAATAAATTCAGCAGAACAAGATTTAAATATTTGGTTTAAAACTTGCTGAAGAAACAACTAAAAATTGCTAATACTACACATGAGGAGTCTCTTTTCAGTGACTCAACCTACTAGAAATAGCAGCCAAATTTCCTCAAACCTTACCATTTTTAACCCTTTAACTGCGGAATTAAGTTTTGTGATTATTCCAGCAATAATGTAAAATATTTACTGAAAACTAGAATAAGTATTTACTGCAAACGTAATAGCATATGTGCCAGTAACACATGAATGCATCTATGCCAGTGACATGTAAAAGGCACCCACTACACTCTCGGAATGGTTGGCATTAGGATGGGCATCCAGCCATAGAAACCAAGTTAAAATCAGGCTGGAACATGGTGCAGCTCTCCGGCTTACTAGTTCCAGTCAAACTATCTAACTCATGGCCAGCATGGAAAACAGATGTTAAATAATGATGACGATGATGTTGGTCCAGTAAACTTGACATATCTTGACAAAAAATAGTTTCAAACGTGACAATCCTCAACAAAAGATAAATTACTCATAACTGCATTCCACATCATCATCGTTTAGCATCCGCTTTCCATGCTAGCATGGGTTGGACGGTTCAACTGGGGTCTGGGAAGCCAGAAGGCTGCACCAGGCCCAGTCTGATCTGGCAATGTTTCTACGGCTGGATGCCCTTCCTAACGCCAACCACTTCGTGAGTGTAATGGGTGCTTTTTACGTGCCACCGGCACGAGGCCAGTCGGGGCG
Organism: Octopus sinensis; assembly: GCF_006345805.1. NCBI lineage: Eukaryota > Metazoa > Mollusca > Cephalopoda > Octopoda > Octopodidae > Octopus > Octopus sinensis. The sequence goes on along the minus strand of NC_042997.1, from coordinate 163,289,422 downwards.
GCGCTGGCAACGGCCACGTTCTGATGGTTCTCTTACGTGCCACCGGCACTGGTGTCACAGCTACAATCTCCATTTATGAATAATGAAATTTTGAGTGGATATATCTGATTTCACAGTAAGAGTTGAAAATGATAACGAAAAAAAAAAAACTCCATTAGATAATGTAGCCCTAGATGTATAAAACAATGGAATAATCACAACAGGAACACATTTGATCACAGATCTACTCAATCAGACGTGACCTGGGGAAGCTTAACAAACAAAACTGCTATGACTAATTTCATTTTGTAAAACAGATATTCAATTCCAATAAATAAAGATCTATTTGCCCTCAAATAAGTAACAGCAATCTGACATAATGCTTTAAATAAGCTATCAAACATTGAAAAATATTGTTCTTTATACTAAATGAAATAAACTCATTTACATAACTGATTTCAAATTTTGGCACAAGGTTAGAAATTTTGGGGGAGGGGATAAGTTGAGTAAATTAACCTGTGTTTCACTGGTACTTAATTTGTTGACCACAAAAGGATGAAAGGCAAAGTTGAACTCAGAATGTTAAGATGGATGAAATGCTGCTAAGCATTTTACCCAGTATACTAACGATTCTACTAACTTCTCACCTTCCAATATACATAATTAAGCAATAAAACAATACTTATATAAGCTAAAAGCAATATAGTGTATACATCAGAAAAAAATTTTTAAATATACTAATTCACAGTTATTTGATTATTCATATTCTTAGGTCATTTTTAGAATAAATTATAAAATCAACTAAATAAGCTACAATTTTATTAACTCTATTTATGTAAAATTCTCCATCATCAAAAAGAAAGGAGATCCTAAGTGTGTGGTAAAGTCCACTGATAGCTGCTACATTTAGATGTTCTGAATGGACTTCTACATCAGCTAAATACAGAAAATGACCCATGAGCAATTGTATGGTGACCTCTTCCAGCTGACTAACAAGACAGCAAGAGAGGATAGATGTAATCTGTCAAACACTGTCAGCAACATCCAGAGTTGCTTACCAGTTCCATGAGCAGATGAGCTGTAAGCATCCATCAAGCTTAGCCAAGATCCTTATGAACAACATTGGTGCTGAAATTGCCAATAAACTTAGGACACCAATTATGGAACAGGTTATGTGGTGTGTCTGTCATCATACATGACACGCAATAATTAATGAAGAATAAATAAAAGATGTAATGAACATGATATATTAATAGTCTTACAGTTTCTTTAAATCCATTAGATAACCACTGGTTTTGGACCACAGCAACCACAGATTTCGGGGGATTCTCTAAATCATCAAATGCATCCAGCAGTATAAAGTCTAAGAACACATCATAGAAAGTACATTTTTTCACCTGAAAAGCACAATTGATATAACATTTAGTAAAACAATAATCACAGAGGCCAAAGTTATTTTTTAAAATACTGTACACATTAAGTGTGGTATGAATTCAGTATAACTTATTTGTTACAACACCATTGATGACTGTCTTGTGGAGAGGATACACTGGAACAGCAATGATGGTGGTCTTACTGAAGAGAGGATAAATTGAAACAGCAATGATGGTGGTCTTACTGAAGAGAGGATAAATTGAAACAGCAATGATGGCTATCTTAGTGGAGAGAGGATAGACTAGAACAGCAATGATGGTGGTCTTACTGGAGAGGATGGGCTAGAATAGCAATGATGACTGTCCATATGTACACCAACGTCTGTTTGTAGAGAGGAAACATTAGAACACCCATGATGTGTAATTAGTGAAGAGAGAATACACCAGAAAACTGTTTATATCTGTTTTATTGTAGAATAAAACAAAAGAAGATATACTTGGTTAGTTTCATCATCATACTTTTGATATTCAGCTTTCTATGCTGGATAAAACAGGGTTTCCTCATATATCTTGAACAGTTTTCTAATTCAACTGGAAAGGAATGTAAATCCTTACTTATGAAAAAAAAAATGGCTTTATGCTTATTAGAAATAAATCTTGGATCAAATTCTGATGTTTTTATATGTAATTAATGAGAGTAGCAGCAAAGATATTTCATTGTAGATTTTACACTGTCTAAGTAATTCTGGTTGAATCTTGCATACTTTTCCCATCCACTCAGCAGCACCAAAATTCTTTACTGTTGCAATAAGTAACTAAGTTTAACTAGATCAGCAACTTCAACATCATTCCCTGCATTTCTCTTTTAACCCTTTCGTTACTATTATTTCTGACCAAAATACACCCCTTATGTGTTTCAATTAATTTCTAACAATCATAAATTTAGTCTGGTTTCATTAAACAACTATAACTTTTTTATTTATCAATATATTAATCTGATTTTTGGAAGATAATTTAATGAAATATTCTCAACCAATTCTATACTATAATTTTTGTCACAAAGTGACTCTAATTGCAGGTAGATACAAGTAAATTCAACAAAATATAAAATTATTAAAATTTTGTTCAAACATCGCTATAGAAAATGGGTTATTAGCTAATATTCAATTGGGTATACAACAAAATTTTATGATAGAATTTGTTATTCTGGGTAACTTTCTGATACCCATAATAATATTTATGGCAAAATAGTCTTAATTTCATTTAAGGTTGTGGGAAACCACTAACTATCCTTTCTTTCACTTTGTTTACATTTAGCTTAACGGTTCATTTCCGCCGTAATGATTTCAAATAGGCTCATTCGAAAAAGTAAAAAGAAATAGTCTAAGGCTTTACTCTCCTGGGAAAGTCTGTGGCTTGGTCCAGTTTCTTCAGAAAAATCACCGAAAGAAACAGTTTTTAAATTTTCACTCCATTCAGGTGCCAATTCATTTTCTTTATCGCTGTCGGAGCTCTTGGATTCACTGTTTTCACTTTCGGAAAATGAAACATCAGATTCATTATCAAATACCACGTGCTTTTTTTTTTCAGTCATAGAGTTAGATTTATCAAGGTCTTCAGTAGAAAATCCTTCGAATTCTGACTCACTGCTTGATATAATGAAATTCGTATCCATTTTTTGTCAGAATTACAAATTTTGAAAATACAATAGGAACAAATTTCAGAAAAAAATCTCCCAAAATTCACGGTATTAAAATTACACTTCGATCGTTGTACAAAACTGTAGATGAACTGTTTACGAAGTATAATCACTTGTTTTCACGAATGTACTAAAGAGATTTGCTCTGATATTCTCATTTAAATATGAATAGGTAAATACGGGTGGGTTTGGGCGGTTTGGTAACGAAAGGGTTAAATTGTCAAAATTAATTCTCTCATACATAACCTCAATATTCAAATAGCTACAAATTATTTTATCAAAATAGATGTAGTAATTGAATATTGTATTAGTTAGAATTAGTACATCAGTAAAGTAATTATGTTGTGTACTTAGGAAACTCACAGTTTTGTGCTTGAATAATTTACATTAGAAAGAAATACATCACAATTCCCACCTTTTCCCTTGTAATACTTTCATTAATGGATACCTTTGATTGTGGAGAGTCAAGTAAAAATTTAAAACAGCTGATGTTTTAGGGAAACTAACAACATTCCAGCTTCTGCACAGATATGCTGTCTCCTCAGAAATGGTTTGTCTCATGCTACCTTCATTCAGATATTGAGTCACTTATCTTTCCTCCTTTTATCACTGACACTGTATCCACTACTCCAGATTGTACTAACTACTATACTCAGTCCTTCGTCCTAGGACATGGGATCACTGCAGGAAAAATATGTAATGATTGAGAATTCCAATCCTCAACTTCCAGCTTTTCAAGAACATTGACCACATCCATCTCACCAAACACATTGAAAATAAAAATTATCTAGATGAATGGATTATTTTAGTGAAAATATAATTGAGGTACATAAGATGTGACATACATAAGAATGAAATTACATAAGTTAGAATCAATGTTTGCACTCACTCCTTTTTCTCTAAGTTCTTCCTCCATCTGTAACCGATGGCTATCATCATTGATGTAGTCCATCATATCTTGATAAGCCTGGTAGAACTCTTCAGTATCCTGTAATTAAAAGAAAAATTTTAGATGCAAATATGAAGAGGACTTCATATTTGCTAGTCCATGGCTTCATTACAGAAATATGATGGACAAGCCCATTTTATTCAAGTTCTTAAAATTTCGTTTTCATATCAGGGACTTAGATTTGTTTGAAAGAGAGAGAAAGACAGTCAGAGGGAGACAGGTAATTATTATAGCACTTCCATCTACTGCTTCAATGCAGGGAATGAGTCTAAAAGACATTTCCCAAATACCTCAAACTTAAGCATGCATTTTACAATCAGATGCTTTTTCTATTGTTGCTGAAAGCACCAGAGCAGTCCAGGTGACCAGCACTAAAGAAGTTGTTTCCAAACTTGGAACCTTTTCCACTCTGTATTGGTTTCAGGCAACATGAAAATTAACACATACAGACATACTACTAGCAAAGAAAACATGTTAGTTTATAATATAAGTTTCTGACTGATATATACACTAACCCTATCGGCTTTCTGTAACAATCCTGCTATTATGTTACATCCCATTTCTTGTAACCATCTTCTAGTTTCCACGTCTTTGAAAACAATCTGAAAAAAAAATACATAAACATTTTTTTTATTTAGCATGATGAAAAACATACAATAATTATTTTTAAGCTAGTATTTAAATACATTGAACCAATATATATATATGACTATATGTACTTATGTGTAGGTATAAACACAATGACACAAACTACTTTTAATATTTCTAAATACAAAGTGATAGATAGTACAACATAGATTAACATTTATTTCTATTTGCTTATCTGCATCATAAAGCAGTTTCTCTTACTACCTTAATTCTATACAACTGGATAAAAACACTAATTCAGATACATACATTAATTTAAAAAATAAATGAATTGTAAGTGATAAAATAAAATATCCTACACCCCCACCAAAAAACTCAATTTTCTCTGAAAGTAAGCTTTTACATATGCTTTTAGGGTCTTCTGGCTATCTAATCATCATTCTCATCTGTTTGGCAATAGACTTAGTAGACACCAACAAAATTATCCAACATCTTTCCAACAACAACATTGGGTAATTTTTCGAATTCCATGTCTAACACTCATGAACATGCTTATAAAACCAAAAAACAACACAGCACCGATGACTTTAAGAAACATTTTTTCTTGCTCAGAATTGCTGAAGCATAGAATAAACTACCTGCATCAGTTGTTAGCAGTTGAGAAACTACATCCTTCAAAACTTCCATGCTTCCTGAAATTTACCAATAATACACCTGATACTCTCCAACACTCATTTTTTTTTAAGACTTACTCATTGTTCACTTCCTGTGCATATTCTATGCAGTTTTGGTTACTTTTTCTTATTTCTTTATTGCCCACAAGGGGCTAAACACAGAGGGGTCAAAGAAGGACAGACAAATGGATTAAGTCGACTACATCGACCCCAGTGCATAACTGGTACTTAATTTTATCGACCCTGAAAGGATGAAAGGCAAAGTTGACCTCGGCGGAATTTAAACTCAGAACGTAACTCAGACGAAATACTGCTAAGCACTTTGCTTGGAGTGCTAACGTTTCTACCAGCTCACCGCCTTTTTGGTTACTTTTTCTGATGAGCTACAGTGCAGCTGAGAACTGTACATAATAATTCCATTATATTATTATCATCATTGATTTAATATCCATTTTTTCATGCTTACATGAGTTGCCAGAATTCACTGAGGAAGATAATCTATGGCTTGATGCTCCTCCTGTAGTCAGCCCTCACCTGTTCCCAAACAAAGTAATGCCCTTATTGTTGGACATGTCCTACAGATGATTGGAAATGAAGGACACAACTTGTATGATGGTGATGCTTGTTTACTACTGTTACACAATGTCAAGACAAAGAAATACACACACACACACACACACACACACACACAATGGGCATCTTTCAATTTCCAACTATCAAATTCACTCACAGGGATTTGATTGACCTGAGGTCATAGAAGACACTTATCCAAGGTGCCATGGAGTAGGACTGAACCAGAAACCACATGGTTGGGAAGTGGACTTCTTAACCACACAGCCATGACTACAATTACCTGTCAGCTACAATTTTGCTTAATATTCAGTAGTAGAAGTTAATGACTACATTTTCTAAATGACATATACAATTCCCTACTTGGACATCAAATGAAATTTTTTAAAAACCCTATACTTACATTAAATCCTTCTCGAAGACAATGCAGTTTAGCAAGAAATTCAGCATCTTTCAAACAACCTACCATATGCGTTCTGTAAAAAGATAAATGCCATGCCAACAAGAATCAAAGAGAGACCAATCAATAATTAAAAAATAAAATAAAATAAAACAATAAACTGTTTTAAAGCTTGACTCTGTCTTCTAACAATTTTAAGGTTGTTGAGGCAATTCATTAGTGTTTCTCAACTTCTGATATTCATTCCCTCTTTAATTTGAAGCATTGAAGGAAAGTGTCTCACTCATGTATACAATGCAATGTCAGTCTTGAAATGTGAACCCATAATTCCACTGTGAACCAATGAACGTGCTTACTTACCGAATAGTGCGATAGGCAATCCCATTGTATTTGTGTTCTTGAAGTGCTGCTTCATATAGGGGCAGTCGTTTGAATAAATCTCTATAAGTATCAACATCAGTCAAGTCAGCCATCTGCAATAATTACAATTAAGAATGGTTAGTCATTAGAACAAATGGACAAACAGGATTACTTATTATCATCTGAAATCATAACATTCAACACTCAAACATTTCCAGATATTAAATTTCAACACTTTAAACAAAAGACTAACCACACAAGGCCAACTCTAGTTTACCCCTTATCATCATCATTGTTCAACGTCCACTTTCCATGCTAGCATGGGTTGGATGATTTGATTGTGGTCTGGTGAACCAGATGGCTGCACCAGACTCCAATCTGATCTGGCAGAGTTTCTACAGCTGGATGCCCTTCCTAATGCCAAACACTCCAAGAATGTAGTGGGTGCTTTTACATGCCACCGGCACGAGGGCCTGTCAGGTGGTACTGGCAATGGCCATGCTCAAATGGTGCTTTTTATGTGCCACCTGCACAGGAGCCAGTCCAGCGGCACTGGCAATGACCTCGCTCGAATGTTTTTTCACGTGCCACCAGCACAAGTGCTACTAAGGTGATGCAGGTAATGATCACACTCGAATGGTGTTTTTAATGTGCCATCAGCACGAAGGCCAGCTTGTTGCTCTGGCAACGATCTTACTCATATGGTACCCTTAGCGCTCCATTAGCACATGAATTTAAATGTTGTTTTGGTGTGTAAGGGGAAACTATTAATATGAAAGGGAAAAAAATATCTATTTTTCACCTTAAGACCTTTTCACTGTTCATGGGTTGTAGTGCACCTGAACACTATACAATAAGTTAATTATTATCTTAAATGATTATGAAATGTGTAAAGATACTGAAACAAAACTCACGTCAGTTGCTGAAACAAAAGACTCTTGGTCTTCAGATGACTCCAGATCGGTAGAATATTGCTTCTCTGAACGAATTCTGTCAATCTCTGCAAATGCAGCAAGTGCTGATTCGAGAGCTGCCTGGTCAGCTTGTCGTTCACATGAACGTTCAAAGCCATCTTGCATACGGAGTGCTAGCTCAAGCAAATTTTCTAACTGATGTTGCAAAACACTAGTTTCTGTGTCCTAAATTATCAAATTTTTTTTTTTTTTGAAATGGGAAAGAAAACAAAGAATATACAGAAGAAGTCAAACAATACCAATCACTTAACTATAAACAATAACATTAAAGGAAGAACATTTAAAGTGTATTACATTATTATTATTGAACTGATCAGAGATTTTAATGTTTGGTTTAGATCTTTAAATGAAAATTATTATTAACAGTTGTACAATTTGAATTTTCCAAATAAAATAAAAAAGCAAAAAACTGGCATTCCATTGATTATGATGACAAGGGCTCCTGTTGATCTGATCAATAGAACAGCCTGCTCAGAAAATTAAAATGCAAGTGGCTGAGCACTCCACAGATGTGCATACCTTTCACATTGTTCTCAGGAAGATTCAGCATAACACAGAGTGTGACATGGTTGGCCCTCTGAATTACAGGTACAACTCACTTTTGCAAGCTGAGTGGACTGGAGCAATGTGAAATAAAGCATCTTGCTCAAGGACAAAACATGCCACCAGGAATTGAACTCACAATCTTATGATTGTGAGCTGAATACTTTAACCACATGCATTCACAAATTTTCTAATTATGATAATTCTGAACAGTAAATATATTTTCTTAAAAGAAAATATTACACCAATATTATTACTGAAACGGATTAGCTATTTTAATATTCAACTGAAAAATATTTTCCCCCAAATATCATCATCATTGTTTAACATCTGTTTTCCATGCTAGCATGGGTTGGACAGTTTGACTGGGGTCTGGGAAGCCAGGATCCAGTCTGATCTGGCAGTGTTTCTACAGCTGGATGCCCTTACTAACGCCAACCAGTCCACGAGTGTAGTGGGTGCTTTTTACGTGCCACCGGCACAGGTGCCAGGGGAGTCTGGCATCGGCCACGATCAGTTGGTGCTTTTAACGTGCCACCGGCACGGACACCAGTCAAGGCAGCGCTAGCATCAGCCACATTTGGATGGTGTTTTTTAGGTGCCACCAGCACGGGTATCACAACTACAATTTCCATTTGATTTTAATTTTGATGTTTATGTACTTGACTCAATAGGTCTCCTCAAGCACAGAATATGATAACGGTAAATAGTAAGTATATTTTCTTTAGTGAATAAACCAAAAGTAATAGTGTAAATGGATGCAATGGAATGAGACCATTTTCAGAGATAGTCTTTAAGCAAGAATAAATGGCAAATTGGCAGAAATGGAGATGTTTAAAAGAGCACTTTCACAATTATTATCAATTACCTTTCTAAATTATTAGGCAATCAATATTTAAGTTTTAAAAGTTCACATTAAAACATTAACTCAGTGTTTCTCAACCCCCTTTTTTTTTATACCTATGGATCCCTTTGATTCCTATTTTACCCAAATTCTATTATATTTTTATAATTAAATATTATTAGGAAGTGCATAAAAAAAAAATTTTAATATTTTATGTATTGTTGAAGTATAAGAGATTTAGTGCAGATAAATTCGAACAACAAAATCTTATTTACCCAAGGCGTCACACAGTGAGGTTGAACCCAGAACTATGAGGTTGAAAAGCAAACTACTTACCACACATCCTTGCCTACATCTATTAATATATTTCATACAGAGAACTAAACCAAATAAGCATTCAATTCAATAAATACTGTAGGTGTAAACCATCTGAATAAAATGTTGATCATTAAACTTTAAAGACATAACTAATTTTTTCATTTACTTTAGTACGAGAACATTACTGCAATTGGTTAAACATACCGGAATAGCTAATTGGTCCAAAGAATCTTCAGCATCTAGAAAGGAAAGTTTAGCTAAAGCATCTTCCCAGTGTGAAATTGCCATGTCTAAATTTTCAAGCCCTGTAAAAAGAAATATTTAAACAAGTATTTGAACCAATGAAGCTAGACAAATAATGAAGATAGGCAGATAAAAATAATATCAAACAATGCTTAGAAATTAGGTAATATATAGTAAGATTGAAAGAATAGTCAAGAAAGTGCCATAATGACGAAAAGAACTTTAAAAATATCAATAGAAGATATAGCTACAAGTGATTTCTTTATCTGATTGTCTAATTGAAAAAAAATAAATATTGAAAATATTTTATCAAGGATACAATGAGAAACGAAATAAACTAGGCCTTCAATTAAACATAAAAATAAAAAACAAGATCATTAATTTCACCGAGATAAATATAATTTTACTAGATCAATCATTTATGTTTTATTACTGTACTTCACTTACATTTCTTCTAGTAAGCTACTGTCACTAACTACAAAGACTTACAAGGTGAGACCATTGTGCTAAAAAGATGAAAATATCTCCTGGAAAGGATCGTCTATCACAGGTAATATTCCTATAACATCTGGTTACTGTTTCCAAAAATTAGTTCTACTGAGGTACATACAATTAAGTATATCAAGTATATCTATAACAAATTTCCTATGGTGAATGCAAAATCTATGAACTGTTAGCACTATCAATACAGCTATTTTACTTCCCTGAACTACATATCGTAGTATATATAAGATGTATATTAAACAGAGCATTTAATTATGTTCGTTAAGTTTGTTTAATCACAGAAACCAGTTATAAATAATGACAGCACTGCTACTAAAAGGTCACAAAAAGAACCAAAAGCAATCCTTGTTGTTTGTTACTGCAGAATATAGTGAGTAACTTGAAGTGGAAGCAGCCATGATCTTTTTACAGAGCCTCCAAGACTGGTAGGGAAAAGGGAGGAAGAAAGTGTGACTCAAGGATTGCTGAAATATGAAGTAACACATGAAGATATCAAGTAATTCTCAGACTTAATCTGATTGTTTGTAGCAGATTGAAATCTGCTAAAAGATACTCAAGAACCAAGTGGTGGTATTAAAGTGGGCTAAACATTAGGCACCCCCTGTGATAAATGGCCCAAGCTCTTCTATACCACCCTTGGCCTGAAGAGCTATCTTATGCACTGGCACCCTTCACATCCATCAGGATGAAGAGGCTCAATCACTTGCTACAGATTGACAGCTCAGATATGAGTTAATTCTGTCAAGGATGACATTGGATCTATCACATAAATTTGGTTTTGGATCTCAACTGGAACAGTTTCTCTTCAACTGGAATGATTTTACTTCACTTAATGCTCTTTGGGACCTTTCATTTCATTTCACTCAATTCTTTTGGTAAAAGCATCAGTATTCGCTTAATAGGTCTTGAACTGGGTTGTGACAGAAAATGATGGTTGTTGATAAGCAGGAACTGCTCAAAAATTTATGGTGATTAATTATTCTGTTTGAAAGCTTCCAAAGCAGTAGATTAGAAGAATAAGTAATGAATCAAACAAAATAACTTGAAGTACTTTTCCTAGCTTTTAAGAATCTAATCTGCCTTTTATCCTTCCAAAGCAGATAAATTAAATACCAGTCAAGTGCTGTTATCAACATGATCAACTAAGACTGGTGTCACACAGGCTTCTTTATGCAAGAGACCATAGTTGAGAATTTCAAAAAAACCATCTTAATGCTGTTGGCACTTAAGGGTGTATGAGAGCATAAACTACAATGGCCACAGTATTCCTGTTAGAAAGAGCAACCCCAAGTATTATCAGTTTTGAGAGACATTGTACCTGTTGCAAACTAATAGTAGAAGCCTCCAATCCTTATATGTTTTACACAGCAATGAAGAAACAGTGAAACCCAGACATGACTTACCTACTACACTTCCATAATCTCTGACAATACAATGTTACTTACCTAACTGGCAGAGCTGTGCAGCTGTAAATTCTGTTGTTTCTACAACAGAATGGGTCAGTGTTGATGTTGACGAGGCCAAGCTTGAGTTAGAATTAGACACAGACAAAGCTTTATTTCTTATAAATGAGCGACTTGAAGTGGGACTTGAACAATTCTTAGACCAGGCAACATCTGTTAAAATAAATATATTTTCAAATTTTCCAAATGGTCATTACATAACTAAGTCTAAGTAGATAATTTTTGTAGTTGCAGTAATATACATATAACTTGTAAATATATATATATATATTATATATATATATATATGTTTGTTTGGCATCCTTTCTGTCTCGGGAGACAATGGAGTTGCGCATTTTTTTTTTTTTTTTTTTCTAGGTCTAGTCCGGCTGTTATATTTTATTTCCTGTTACATTTCTTGCTGTGGCTGTGTAGTCCTATCCTGGACAAACACTCCTCTGGCAGGTACTGCAAATGTAGCGAAGACTGTTCCTGGCTGATTGTAGTGCCATGGTCTCTTGTTTATGTCTCTTCCTTTCTTTCCATTTCTCCTCTCTCTTTCTGTCACTCCTCTGTATACCCTCTTTTACTGTACGTCGCCATTCTCCACGGTTGCCGGCGACTGCCTCCCAACCGCTAATGTTGATGTTGCAGGCCTTCATATCCCTTTTGCAAACATCCTTGTAACGCAAGATCGGTCTACCCACAGACCTAGTACCCCTAGCAAGCTCTCCGTAGAGTATGTCCTTGGGGATTCTGCCATCTTTCATATGGCTAACATGCCCAAGCCATCTCATACGTCTTTGTGTGAGGAGTGCAAACATGCTTGGTATTCCTGCTTGCCTGAGGACATCTTTGTTGGGGATATGATTCTGCCATTTGATGTGGAGGATTTTTCGGAGGCAGCGCAGGTGAAAGATGTTTAGGCGACGCTCTTGGCGTGTGTATAGCGTCCAGGTCTCGCTTCCATACAGTAGAGTGCTGAGTGCACATGCCTGGTAGATCTTCATTTTTGTGGTCTTGGTCAGCTTATTGTTGTCCCAAGCCCGTTTGGAGAGTTGGGCCATCGCAGCAGCTGCCTTGCCAATGCGTATATTGAGCTCAGCGTCAAGGGATAGGTTGTAGGTGACGGTAGAGCCCAGATAGGTAAACTTCTCCACCTCTTGTAATCTGTGGTCTCCAATATGTATGTTTGGGATGTCCGATGTAGCCTGGCCCATGATGTTGGTCTTCTTAAGGCTGATAGCTAAGCCAAAGTCGTTACATGCTTGCTCAAAACAGTTAATGAGCCTTTGGAGGGCTTCTTCTGTGTGTGTTACCAGAGCGGCATCATCAGCAAATAACATCTCCTTGATCAGGACGTTTCTGATTTTGGTCTTGGCACGCAGGCGCGAGAGATTGAACAGTTTCCCGTCACTTCTACTGTGCAGAAACACTCCATCATCTGATGTCTGAAAGGCATGTGACAGCAAGAGTGAGAAGAAGATGCCAAACAATGTAGGAGCGAGGACACAGCCTTGCTTTACCCGTTTTTTATTTGGAAGGCGGCTGATGTTGAACCGTTGTGCTGTATGGTGCCTTGCATGTCATCATGGAAAGACTTGATGATCCTCAGCAGCTTTGGTGGACATCCGATTTTTTGGAGCAGGAGGAAGAGGCCTGTTCTGCTTACCGAGTCAAAAGCCTTTGTTAGAACAATGAAGGCCATATATAATGGCATTTTCTGCTCTCTGGACTTCTCCTGAAGTTGGCGTATGGAGAATATCATATCGATAGTTGATCTGCTTCTTCTAAAGCCACACTGCGATTCCGGATAGATTCGAGAAGCAAGCAGTTGTAGCCTGGCCAGGATAACGCGGGCAAAGGTCTTTCCAACAGTGCTTAGAAGGGATATACCACGGTAATTGTTACAATCACCACGGTCACCTTTGTTTTTGTAGAGCGTAATGATGTTAGCATCCCGCATATCCTGAGGGACTGTACCCTCTTCCCAGCACTGACACAGAAGCTCATGAAGGTGCCGAAGCAGGATGGTGTTTTTGCCGGCTTTGATGATCTCTGAGGGGATGCCGTCTTTTCCCGGAGCCTTATTTCTTGCTAGGGAGTCAACAGCCTTGGTGAGCTCTGCTATAGATGGCAGACTGTCGAGTTCGCACATGACTGGCAAGATCTTGACACTCTCGACTGCAGCCTCAGCCACTGTGGTCTCCCGTGAGTAGAGATCCTGGTAGTGCTCCACCCATCTATATATATATATGATGATGATATATATATATATATATATATATTTATGATGATGATATATATATATATATATATATATATTTATGATGATGATATATATATATATATATATATTTATGATGATGATATATATATATATATATAGGAAGGAAGGAAAGAAGGAAGCTGCAAAAAGTAGAAGGGTGAATAAAAATGGAAAAAGAAAAATTAGTGCTAGTTTTAGAATTATTCAATGGAGATAGCTGCTCAATCCAGAGAGAGTGATAAACTTCCAGTTCACTAAAAGAAATTTGTCCACATGTTTGTAATTGCAGAAAACTTCAGATCTGGTATTCAAGTAGCATGGTGGGATTCTTAGATCTACAAAGAGTATGCAATCATTCTTAGATCCATTAATATGGATTTATCTATGACATGGATTTTTCTATGATTCTCCACTTGATTGTATGTGTTGTGCAATTGGTCTGCAAACCCTGCGGCTAACCAACTTAGTGGCTTTACTTTTGTCAGTTGCCAGAAAGAAGATAGGTGGTTTGCTTAAAGTTTTTTGAAACTGCCTTCACACGCACAAATATATATCTAGATTTTGTGATACAGAGAGGAAAGTAGAACTCAAAACATGAGAATGTGTGTGTGTGTGTGTATGCATATATGTTTCATTTAATCTGCGGAAGTAAATGATACCCAAGAATTGTGGTCATTGGTAGTGCCATGTAAATGGCTTGTCTGAGTCATGGTCATTAATGGTGCCATGTAAATGGCACTTGTGAATTGCAGTTGTAATCATTGCTGGTGTCATGTAAATGGCACCTGTGCATCGTAGTCATGGGCATTGCCAATGCCATGTAAATGGTTGCTGGTGTCATGTAAATGGCACCCATGCTGGAGGCATGTAAAAGCGCCCATTACACTCCTGGAGTGGTTGGCGTTAGGAAGGGCATCCAGCTGTAGAAAGCATGCCTACATGGTGCCAACCACAGAACCTGGTGCAGTTCTCTGGCTCATCAACTCCAGTCAAATTGTCTAACCCACGCCAGCATGGAGAGTGGACATCAAATGATGATGATTATACAATAACCTTAAAAATGAGAAAATAATTGATTTAAGTTGGCTTCACATTCTTTTGCAAACAATTACATCTGATAATGGTTGTAGAAGTCTTATTAACACTTCTTTATTAGACCCTTCCTGAAATCAAATATATTTAAATTCCTTTTGCTCCCTCAAAATATAAAAAAAAACAATTGCTAATAGTGCACCATCACAGGCTACAACACATCATATTAGCTCAACATAAATTTTAGAAAACTTTATAAAAGAATCTTAAATCTACATACTATTCTTAACAATTATAATATATATTTGGTGCTGCCATTTGTATCTAGGATTTGCCTTACTTATCTGTCTAGGGTTGCAAGGTTGGTGAGGGTACTTTCGAGACACAAAGGTATAATTTTACTCAGAATGCAAAAAGCTAGAACAAATAGTGCAAGGCATCTGGTCTGACATTCTTATAGTTCCACCAATCCACCTCACTGGATTGGTACTTTTTTTTTTAATCAATCCTGAAAGGTATTCTATCTATTTATGATGATGTTGAGAAAAAATAAAAAGAAGTGAAACATAGGTGCAGTAGTGGCTGTGTGGTAAGTAGCTTGCTAACCAACCACATGGTTCCGGGTTCAGTCCCACTGCATGGCATCTTGGGCAAGTGTCTTCTGCTATAGCCCCGGGCCAACCAATGCCTTGTGAGTGGATTTGGTAGATGGAAACTGAAAGAAGCCTGTCGTATGTATGTATGTATATATATATATATATATATATGTGTGTATGTTTGTGTGTCTGTGTTTGTCCCCCTAGCATTACTTGACAACCGATGCTGGTGTGTTTACGTCCCCGTCACTTAGCGGTTCGGCAAAAAGAGACCGATAGAATAAGTACTAGGCTTACAAAGAATAAGTCTTGGGGCCGATTTGCTCGACTAAAGGCGGTGCTCCAGCATGGCCGCAGTCAAATGACTGAAACAAGTAAAAGAGAAAAAAATAAAAGAGAAATCCTGAAAGGCCAAAAGACAAAGCTGACCTTGGTGGGATCTCAAGGTATTCTATCCATTTATGATGACGTCTGAGAAAAAAAAAGTGAAACAGTAGAATTCAAGAAAAATAGTGGTCTGCATCAGCAAATAATAAGTACAAAAAGATGATAAGGTGTGAGGTAGGGATCTTTCTTGGAGAAAGATAAAATGTACATTTAATATTTCTCTGGCAAAGAAACTCACCCAAAATGTTAAATTTTTTTGCTACCACATTTCTGTGAGACTTTTGTTTTAATTAATTTTGAAAATAATCAAGAATTTAGTAAAATACCTTTCATATAAACCTGGTGCTTGAACATAAAATCATCATCATTTAATAAGTACTGGGCTTACAAAGAATAAGTCCCAGGGTCGAGTTGCTCGATTAAAGGCGGTGCTCCAGCATGGCCACAGTCAAAATGACTGAAACAAGTGAAAAAAAAAATATATATATATATATATATAAAGATTACCTCCATTTGTACCAGATACAGCGGCTCTTGAACGTGATAATTTTGTTTGAGTACTCTTCCGATCTGAGGGTCTTTTCTTCTTTTCCTTTTTCCGTAACAGCAATGTGAGCAATCCTATAAGTGCAACTCCAAGGGATACACCAAATACAGTTATTTTCAAATGGGAATTAACCTTCAAGTGTTTAATGCCAGCCACACGAGCTGCCAGTTGGTTGAAAAGTTCTTTATTCATTTTCCACAGCCTGTAAATGAAACAGAGAAATAGATAACTGATTTAAAAAAAAAAAAATTCTTTTGGTATAAATGCGCTTTTGCATTGTTTTAGCCTTCAAATGACACCACCCCATGGGTTAGGCAAGCAGGCCAACATTCCCCTCTGATAAAAAAGGGGAGTGGAGAAATTTGAAGTGGTTTGCTCAAGACCACAATGTCTGGCAACTGAACCCATGGCCTGGTGATCATGAGTGCAACAGCCTAACCACTAGGCCACATGCCTTCACAAAAGAGTAGTTGATTGAATTAATTTCACAGCAAGACTAAATACATACAGAAACGACTCCATATATTAATTTCCCCATTAATACTTTGTATGGTGCTGACTACCTTCACATCCATAGCATCCAACACCATTTTGGTAACCTTGTCTGTGTATGCCAAAACACTTTTCCTCATGTCTCAGTTTGAATAACAAGGACCTCAGATTCTGCAGCAATAGCTTGAGATTTAGCACATATAAAAAGAAAAAAGATGAGGACACACTTGACAGATTGAATAAGAGGTTCAGTCTGCCTGTTTAATCCAGCTTCTGAAAACAGGACTGATACATGCTGTTTTGGGGACAGCTATCAAATAGTGACGATGATGAACCACACTGAAAGATTTTTGATTGATCTAAATTAATCAGAGTCCCACTGAAGCTAGGTTTTGTTACTTTCCTTCTCTATAATGTTACACATGAAGTAGAAGGTGTCATGCTTAGAAGTGTTTAGGATCATGTTGTTCTTACACTTTTCCAACCTCCATACTAACAAGTGTCAATCACTTTGCTAGAAATTTGGTGAAAATCTTAAACACTGCATCCAATAAAACTATGGAATAGAAATTATCACCAATGATCCACTTGTATACTTTTTATCTTTCAATAGTGCTACACTCTGGCTCACACAGCCAGGAATGTTCCCAGCTGTTGCAAGAGACATGATCATACAAGTCTGTTATGCAGCCATAAAGTACCTACTGCATACTGAAATCAGGTGATTTTCTTATCACACAAGTTATTGTTAATTACATCTCTGTTGCTCAACACTGTGCGTTCTCTGCAAGATAATAATTTCTAGTAATCATCATTTAACGTCCACTTTTCCATGCTTGCATGGGTTAGACAGAATTTGTGGAGGCAGATTTTCAATGGTTGGATGCCCTGCCAGTTACCAACCTTCACCTGTTTCCTGTATAATTAAATATATCAACCTCAGTATTTGGTATGTAGTTATTTAGTATTTTATCAACCTTACAAAGATAAAAAGCAAAGTCAATTACAACAAGATATGAACTTGGAATGCAAAGGATATTGTTGCTAGAACAGGCAAATGGTCTGAAATTTGAAGAGAGGAATTAGTCAAATCAATTTCAACCCCTGATGGATACAAAGCAAAGTTGACCTTGGCTAGATTTGAACCCAAGAAATAAAGGGTCAGAAAAAGTACTGCAAAGCTAACAATTCTGACAAATCATCATCTTTGTAACAACACAACAGCAACAACAACAATTCTTTCTAAATGGAGTTAGCTGATTACATTGACCCCAGTACATGACTGGAACTTTAGTAACCCTAAAAGGATGAATTGCAAAGTTGACTGTGGTGGTAGTTGAACTCAAAATGTAAAGAGGTAGTAAAAAATGTCGCTAAGCATTTTGTCTGATGTGCTTATTGATACTGCCAGCTCACTCCATTAATAACAATTCTTCCAAATTTTGGCACATCGCCAGATGTTTTAGGAGAAGGGGTAGTAGTTGATCACATCCATCCCCTGTACTTGACTAGCACTTTATGTTACTGGCTCCCCAAAAATGAAAAACAACATTGACCTCAACAGTATTTGATCCCAAAATGTAAAAAAAAACAAAGAAATGCCACTAAGCACTTTGACACACTAATGATTCTGCCAGCTAGTCACCTTCATAATAACAATCCTTTCTTTTACAGGTACAAGGCCTAAAACTTTGAGGGAGGGGGCTAGTTGATTATATTGCCCCCTGTGGACAACTGGTACTTATTTTACCAACCCACTAAAGGATGAAAGGCACCTGGGTGAAATTTGAACTCAGAATGTAAAGTTAGAAGAAATGCACCAATGCATTTTGTCCAGAGCAGTAACAATTCTACCAACTTACATCTTTTATTAACAACAGACAGGTAACATAAAGTGGTATTTACACACAAAATTGAATAGTTCTTGCCAGTGTGGGATAACACCATGGACAGATATAAGCTTAGCTCTTCATAAAATCTGAAATAAATTTGGTAAAAGATAAAAAACAAAACCTTGCTGCATTGACTGCAAACCCAGGTATCACCATCTGTAATGCAGTGGAGAGAAAAATAAATAGAGGGGCCTGACCAGCTGCTGTCAATTTCTGCTGGTCACCATTGAGACTTCAGGTGTTCTCAAACCCAACACTACCATTTTCCTCCACAAAATCAGGATAACAGCTGCCTGTCTCAGAAATGAGCCCCAGAATGTGTAGTGACTATGGCAGCAACTGTGTTTATTTGTAAAGTTAAGGAAGTTATTAAAAACTGAAATCCATCAGTGACTTTTGGGACACCCTGTACAAGTGATACATTAATGCATTAATTATGATTATCACATGAAATGCATCACTGAACCACAGTGTGTGTAAATGAGGTCAGTATGTGGGGCAAACAAAAACTAAACAGTATGAAGCTTTGGATACAAACAAAACAAAATAGAACAACTCTAATAAGTACAAGTGATACTTCTGTTACATGTACTATAGGTGATTACTGAACACAAAATATACTATTTCACACTACACTTTTGCAATGGATTCGATGAAGTTTACTGAGGCAGATTTTCTATGGCTGTATGCCCTTTCTGTTGCCAACACTTATGTGTTTGCCAAGCACAGTAACATTTCCCTGTGGTCAGACACATTTTTTTTTAGAATATTGGAAATGAATTACACTACTTGTAGGACAGGGACATGCATTTATAACTATCACACCGTGTCAAGACAAGGAGACAAGCATATACACACAGATATATATGACAGACTTCTTTCAGTTTCTGTGTACCAAATCCATTCACAATGCTTTGGTCATCCCAGGGCTATAGTAGAAGACACTTGCCTGAGGTTCCACACAGTGGGACTGAACTCCAAACCATGTGGTTGGGAAGCAAATTTCTTAACCACATAGCCACACTTGCACCTGCTACACTATTAACAAAATAAAAAAAAGAAGAAAATCAACTACTTCAGAACTATATTTGTCTAGTATGTAACTTGATCTGTGGCCACATTTTGAAATTAAAGCAATTACATCATAGAAGAGTTATTTCAGTCATTTAAAAATATAACAACTACTAAATTTCCTTTTAATTTATTCTATGAGTAGAACTGTGTCATTGACCAGGCTATTATTGTTTGACAAAAATGTTGAAACCTTGTGAAATATATTTTAGTAAGGAGTGCCATATTTTAGTGAATTTATGTGTTTTAAATAGCTAAAATGGATCTTCTATGATGTAATTGCAAACCGACTATGACCAGGGGTAGATCAATCAGCAATAAGATAATACCAGCTAAACTAGGATGTAAGATAGAATTTCATAACATGTTGTTCAGAAGCTGTTCTCTGTCAAATGATGAACTCTGAAACACAAAGGCTTGTCTCTTAAAATTAGTGTCCAAAATAAAAACAAATTTAAAAGAGAGCACAAGACCAGTGAATATTGCATTGAAGTGTTACATTCCTATTACACTCTTACTATATCCAACACACATAAGCATCATAAAAGAGACATAGTAAGTATGAATGGAAAATAATAAGGAAGTGAGAAAAATATTACAGCAGATACACTTGTGATTGTACAGAGATTTATAACAAGGAACAAAATTGAAAAAATTGAAAACAAAAAAAGCAAAAACTTATAGACAGAATGCATATTGAAAATTTGACAACAGAGATAAAAAAAATAGTCTACCACAAACCAATGAAAGCTTCATAAATATACCAAATACAAAACAAGTTTTTTTTTTAATAAAGAAAGAAAGTAGCACAACAAATACAATCATAACAAACAATAAATATCACAAAACAAAGCATAAATACTACAGACCCTGCCATGCAAGTAACAAAGAAGACAGTACCAGCAAATCAAAAACACACAGAGGAAAAGGAACAAAAATCCCAAAACATCAAGATCACAGAAGTCCTCCACCCCTACCATAGAAACACTCTACAAAATTATAACCTCGAGCTGTCACCTTAGAAACAAACAAAACGTAAACAGAACAGCCAGAGCCAACATTGAAGAGGATTTAACAGAAACAATAAAGAAAATTAAAATATTTTAAAAAATCATTACAACTATGATAAGTGAAAAGTAAACTACCCAGGCAGATCTCTGAAATAGATTAATGTAATAGGAACCAGCCAAAAATTCTCTTTATAGCAACAAATTGCTCGAATATCAACAGACTGAATGATCTGATCGATATTCTGTAGAAGTGAGGGGAAACTAGTGAGGTTCAATCCTAACAAAGTTATTGTATTAAAGACAAGGCATAGAAAAAAGTTAAAACTAACCCTACATGCATAAAAAGAGGAATCTTTTAGAGAGATTAATTATTTTCCTACACTTTTTCCTAGCTCGGGTTCCATAAACAAACCTATTGAACATAAGACTGGGTATAGAGACAGTCCTATCTACCCTTATATAATGCAGAATAGCCATGTATCTCCTCTATAGGAAAACACCTGTGCCGGTCTTTCCATCATACTTTAACCTTTTAATGCTTAGCATAAAGCCACCTCCCCCTCTCAAATACACCCTTCCTCACTTGGTCAAGAAAGCTTTTTCTTTCCCTGTCTTGCAAGTTACTCGGCAATCTCTCTGGTGCTGGTGGTGCTGAAAAAAAGAACCCAGAATGCACTGTAAAGTGGTTGGCGTTAGGAAGGCCATCTAGTCACAGAAACCATGCTAAAGTTGACACTGGAGCTTGACAAAGTCCTGTGACTCACCAGATTCTGTCAAACTGTGTCGGTGGCACATAAAATCACCCACTACACTCTCGGAGTGGTTGGCGTTAGGAAGGGCATCCAGCTGTAGAAACACTGCCAGATCTGACTGGCCTGGTGCAGCCTTCGGGCTTGCCAGACCCCAGTTGAACCGTCCAACCAATGCTAGCATGGAAAGCGGACGTTAAACGACGATGATGATGTCCAACCTATACCATTGTGGAAAAAAGACATTAAAATTTGAAAATATTAAATTAGATATAAACACCAAAACCAAAGAAATAGCTCAAAACCACCATTACAAATACTTAACAGTAGAAGAAACTTATACACTACAAAAAAATGGAAAGAATTAGGAAAGAGTTTACAGAAGGGTCGGAGTAATATTGAAGAATCAAAGACTTAACTGAATGTTACAAAGACAGTAGGCATAAACACACTAGTCGTTCCAGTAATAAACTACTTCCATCATAATAAACTGGAATTTAAGTAAGCCAAAGAGTTAAAGCAGAAAAATCAAGAAATTACTGACAGCATTCTCAGTCACCATTCTAAAGCTGATATAGGGTGTGGTCTAATATAAACAGAAATCTACTACAAAATATCAGCTATAGTACTTGAAAAATACTTATATCAAGCAAAAAGAAGCTAATAAGTGTAATAAGAATATAGGAAAAAGCATAACACATTCCTCTTATATATATAAAATCATCGTTGTATCTGTTTTCCATGCTGGTATAGGTTGGATGGCTTGACAGGAGCCAACAAGTCGTTTTTTAGGTGCTTTTTCATGCCACCAGCACTAGTGAGATCATCAAGTAAATTCACAAGACAAGACCCCTCAACTGTAGGTAGGGGTAGTAATGAGGAAGGTGGTTTTATGCCAGATGACTTAGCAGCATGAAATAGTATATTTTATTAAGCCATTGGTACAAGAGAGGTTGTCTGCACTAGGACATAGAAAGGTGGGGGAGGAAATTAGCCACAGTAATGGATAGGTATTTTATATATTGTTCCCAGAAGGATGAAAAGTAAAAGTGATCTAAAACAAATATTGCATGCCTTAATGACTGACTTCTGGTCCAGTTGTTGTTAATGTTCTGACCCAGGTTAGCTTAATCTGAACGGATTTATGACCAAAAAGGTTCCAGTTAAGATCATTTTGTCCTTTATTCTTCATGTATCATGTAGTTAATACTACATTTATGTAGTCATAGGTGTCATCTTTTTTGACAGTAGGGTGTGATTTAAGGGAAATTTGGCAGTTATTTTTAGCAGGCCAATTGAGTGTGACACATTATTGACTTCTTTAACTAAGCATAAAGCCAAGATTATTACCAATTTGGCCCAAATGGGATTCGAACTTGGAACAGTTTGGTGCTGAACTGGAAACAAAAACTATCAACTCTATTGTTCCAATGTCTTAGTTATTACCACCAATGGCCCATTTTAGCAAAATATTAATACAACAATCATGCTTAACAAAAAGCTCACAAATAAGATTATTTGATTTAAAACAGAAAAATAATCTCAACTACAACAATTCCTCCACATAAATCTCTCAAAAAGAAGTTATATAACAATTTAGATAACCTTTTTTCATGTGCTAATCTTAAATTATATGTCAAACATTTATTAATGACTGTATTATCAATTTTCTCTCTCAGTTAATCTGTTAGTATTACTGTAGATTGGTAAGTTCCCGAAGTGATATTTAAAGGCACTAATCCAAATCTTATTCTTCTCTGATGAATGGCTCTATTTAAAATGAGAAATATTTCTTCTCTTCATGGTTAATTATCACAACTCAGCTTTTGGTTTTTACTGATTTTTTATGATGATACAAACCTCTAACTATAATATTCCATTAAAGATTCATTTTTTTTCTTTTCAGCACTAATGCATCTCCTTGGGCTTTTATATATTTGCAAATCATTCTTGGTACTAAAAAGGGTCCCTTACTACTGCTGCAGGGGTTTCCTCAAGTAAATTTAAAGTAAAGGATGAGCTATGATGTAAACTGATTTCATTCTTTAGTTCATGCCTCTGCACTAAGAATTTTTCCATTAGATTCAGAGTTACAGAGGCTGTGTTCCTGATATACATTGAAGCAGTGAGAATGGCTGTTCTAAAAGCATAGTAACCAGAGTAAGAACAGAGTGAAAAAGGTTCATAGATGTATTGCTTCTACTGGCAACAGAGATTTTCTCTTTAACCCTTTAGTATTTAAACCGGCCATATCCGGCCAAAATATTTAATCTGTTTTATGTTCAAACTGACCAAATCCAGGCTCTCACACCTACCCCACAATGCTATTCTACATTAGGTAATTACACCATCAAAATCTTGAAGATATGAGATAATGCATGATTAATTCAAATCAATGTGAATCAATAAGCATTATGTTTGATAGAATAATCTGAACACTAAACGGTTAACACATTAACCACCAGTGGTCCCATCACAAACTTCACACAACTGCCATATGCACCACCAGTGGTGCATCATCATTATCATCATTTAACGTCCGCCTTCCATGCAAGCAAGGGTGATTTTCATAATTTGAGGAAATATTTTATTCTTTATCTCTTTCTCTCTGCATCCCTCATGTCTTTCTATCTTGGCTGCTATTTCTTGAAGTGAAGCTGGCCTTTTATTCTCAATGTAGCCACCCACTCCTGCCCCCACCACCTATACCAGAAATCTCTTCTCTTATACTGGAAACCCCTACAAAGCTCTGCCTTGTTTCTGTACCTGAAGACTTACATAGCTCCCCACTTGTTAGATGATGCTTGAATGGAGGCATGTTGATGTATGTTGCATTCAAGAGGTAAGGTGGAGAGGAGCTTCAGCCAGGTTCCTCACAAGCAAGACACATAGGTATAAAATCTTCTGAGAAGGTAACAGCGATAGGGTAGGTGGTGTGGGCATACTTCTTGCAAAGAAATGGGTGGATAAGGTCATAGAGGTAGTCAGAGTGTGCAATAGAGTACTTAAGCTAAGGCTAGTTTTGCAGAATAGTATAGTGATGATTATCTCTACCTATACCCCACAAATGGATTTACCAAGTGAACAAAAGGACTGTTTTTATGATATTCTTGAAAACAAGTGACAATGATCTCATTTTTGTGGCTGAGGATTTCAATGGGCACGTCGGGCAGCAACCTGGTATCTTCCATGGTGTATCGGAATCAACAGTAGCTTAGTGCCAAATCAAACTTGAGTCTGGTACAACCTTCCAGCTTGCCAGCCCTGGTCAAACCATCCAACCCATGCCAGCATGGTCAACAGATATTAAATGATGATGTATCTTTGACATAGTTCCAAGAATATTTAAATAACATGAGTGTTAAATATTAAAGTTTAATTATGAAATACTGTAAAAATGCAAAACAAAGTTATTTCCTTGTAATCAAATGACATGCAGTATGACCGGAAATACATAACATCAATGGTAAGCTCCAGTAACAAGCCATGGTGGTTAACACGTTAAGTGAAGGTCAGACTATGTGATGCTTGCATAACAGCAAAACATGGGCACTGAAGGTAGAGGGTGAGCAAATGCAGGTGAGAAACGAGATGAACAAAATACACTGATTGTGTAATGTCAGTATGAATGAGTGACAGAGAACAAATGAAATGAGAAGGAAACTAGATATGAGGAATGAGAGGTAGTGTGTATGGAGGGTAACAGTTGAGTAAAGAATGAGACACAATGTGCATGATGGACAATAGTTGGGTAAAGAGGTGACAGGGCATCCATACAGAAGGAACCTGCAGAAGCTAAAGATCAACGAAAACATGGGTAGAAATGGTGAAAACTCACTGCAAGAGCAAACCTCCAAAAAGAGATGACAAATAACAAGATCTCATGCAGATGTATATGTGAGTGTGTGTGTACATACATATTGTGTATATCTGTTTCTTTATTACCCACAAGGGGCTAAACACAGAGGGGACAAACAAGTACAGACAAATGGATTAAGTCGATTACATCGACCCCCAGTGCATAACTGGTACTTAATTTATCAACCCCGAAAGGATGAAAGGTAAAGTCGACCTTGGCGGAATTTGAACTCAGAACGTAATGGCAGACGAAATACGGCTAAGCATTTCGCCTGGTGTGCTAACGGTTCTGCCAGCTCACCGCCTTTTTAAAATAAAGCATCTTGGCAAGAACACGACCTGGTCCAGTAATCGAATGCACTACCTTATAATTGTGAACCCGACGCTCTAACCATTGAGATAATTATATGAAAAAATTTTTTTTTTAAATAAAATAAAAAAATAAATAAAAAAAAAATTTAATAATAAAAATATAATATACAATATTTATGTGTATATCTTTCAGTGAAAGATTTAAACATTAATGAAGAAAACAAAAAAAGTCACACGATGTACTTGTTTTACATCAAATTACAAACATTCCTTTGTGACTATTACAGAACAGCCGAGTAAAATACTGTAAATGACATATATTTGATAATAAAAGTATTAATACAGTACTCTATCACTTAACTCAAATAAAAGTAATGGGAATAGTGAAAATTTCCCTATTGTATTCTTTCAGTTTCTCAGAATCTAAGATAATGCAGTTTTACTTTTGTATGAACATATTTGCCACCAGTAAAAATATTTCATCAATATTGCTTCTAGATTTGTATAATTTAGAAATGCATTTTGAAGAAAAGGATTCTTGAAGGTATGAAAAGTTGAGATGAGGAGGGAAAGATGTGATGGCTAAAAGGTGAACTGTTGAAAACAAGAAATGGTGGCCGTATCAAAAATTCATGTGTTTTGTGGATGTCTCAAGGAAAGCTGGCATGAGGAAGTGGAATTGCTATAACTGTTAAAAAAGAATGTGCCTGAAGAATTCGTTATCTCAAAATCAAAATTACTTCTTTAAAAAGCTATTCAGTAATTCCACTAGTAGTGAGTTGACTGTTCTCACAAAGTATCATAAAATGAGCTGCAAGTATGGGAGTATACAACAGTCAGTTGGTATAACTTTAAGGAGAATGATTGAAGTGAATATATACTTGCTCACTGTTGATAATTAGAGACACTGATGATGCTAGCAAACTTGATTGTAGTGGAGATTGATGAAAATGTTTTGTTTTTCCACCAAAACAGTTTTCATGATGGGCAGAAGAGATAGTATAAATGGGTGGGTTTTCAGTGGTACTGAAATTGGTACCAACAAATGTTTTGCCTTGTTCTCAGAGATATTCATATTCATTATCAATGAAATGATTACCTTCTTAAATGAATGCCAATTAAGTGAACTGGAGGAAAGAAATTTGGTAGTGTTGAAATTTGCTGCAAAGACAGGAAACAGCCTTCCATGACTGTTTCTTGCCATTTGTGTGTCATTGGAAAAGAAGTGTTTGAGTGTATGTGTATTCTTTTACTTGTTTCAGTCAGTTGAATGTGACCATGCTGGAGCACTGCCTTGAAGGGTTTTAGTCAAACAAATGAACCTCAGGATTTATTTTTTGTTAAAGTCTAGTATTTATTCTAATGAACTGCTAAGTTACAGGGACATAAACACACCAACACCAGTTGTCAAGTGGTGGTGGGGATACAAGCACAGACACATAAATATATACATATTTACAACAGGCTTCTTTCAGTTTCCATCTACCAAATTCACTCACAAGGCTTTGGTCAGCCCAAGGCTATAGTAGAAGACACTTGCCCAAGGTGTCACGCAGTGGGACTGAACCTGGACCCATGTGGTTGGGAAGCAAGCTTCTTACCACACAGTCACACCTGTGCCTATGTGTATATATATATGAGAGATTAAGGTAAATACAAGTTTAAATTATGGTTGCTTGGAACCCAGCGTTAGGTTTTCCAAGTGCATTTGGATGCTTAACCAGAATGGATCTTCAGGGGACATGTTATTGCAGTAGGGTACAGATAACTAGTGTCAACACTAGTTCTCTGTAACATAATACAATAAAGCATTCTTTGATGAGAAACACTTATGCTTCCAAATGCACTCGGAACACCCAATGCAGCATTCCAATCAACCATAAGAGTAAAACTAATAATGTAAATTTGTGTTTATCTTAATCTCTCCTACATTTGTTTTATACTGCATAACTAGTAATACTACTTAGTTACTAGGCTCCACTATCTGCTTTAGCAGGATTCTATGGCTGGATGCTCTTCTTAATGCCAACCACTTTACAGAGTGCACTTTGGGTGCTTTTTATGTGGTTTTGTGTCAGGTGATGAGGAGTTAAAGTATGATGGGCAGAAACAGGTGCTTTGCTGCTGAGGAGATACATGCCTACCTCAATTGGAAAGAGAGGAGAGAGAGATGATGGAGAAGATGGTGGTCATACCCTAAGTGTGAAAGGGAGCAGGTTGCAGTGAGTGGTAGACATGGGTGGAGGGAGGGTGTGCAATAGGCAGAGCAGTTTGGGCAGGGGAATTCATCAGAGACAGACTGTATGCAAGGGCATAAACATAAATGACATGGCTTTAGAACCCTATTTTTGCTTAGATGGATGGGTCTTCCCAGGCACAACAAATGAACAATCATCTCCGTCCTTTGTCAACTCTTCTGCGATGCTCAACAACATATGGAGGTCATTTTCACCACTTTGTGCCACTTCTTCCTCTTCCACAGGTTCCATCCACACTTGGCTATCAGCACTTCTTTATCCAGCTGTCCTCATCCATACACATTACATGACCATACCAGTGCAGTCTTCTTTCTTGTACACATCTTATATCTCTTATGTCCAATTTTTCTCTCAACACATTTACACTTTATTTTACATGCACACTGATACTGCACATCCTGTGGAGCATGCTAGCTTCCTTTCTTTCAAAGCCTTCACATGAACTCTGCATTTACAGCCTACATTTCACTATCATGTAGTACTGCTGTTCATTCATACACAAGCACCATATATTCTGCCTTTCATTCTGAGAGAGAGACCTTTTGTTGCCGCCAATAGACGTAATAGCTCTCTGAACTTTCTCCATCCTATTCTTATTCTACCAACTGTACTTTCTGAGCAACTAGTAATTAGAGCACTTACATAACAGAAACTATCTACGTTGTGTGTGTGAGTGTCTAAGTGTGTATGAGTTTATGTAAAAGTTTTTGGATTGTTTATTATAAATTATCTTTTGTTTTTTGTATGTCTCTGTTTTGTTTACACTGGTGTAGTTAAATACTTTGTAATTTGAATTGTGGTAAACAAAATAAAATCATCCTCGTTCAGGTACGGGGATTGATTTAATCAACTCTACTTACTTTCTAACAACTTGTGTCCTTTAGCCTATATCAGAAACAATAATAATAATAATCCTTTCTACTATAGGCTCAAGGTTTGAAATTTGGGGGAGGGGACTAGTCAATTCTTTTCTACTCTATGCACAAGGCCCGAAATTTTGGGGGAGGGGGCCAGTCGATTAGATCAACCCCAGTACACAACTGGTAGTTAATATATCGACCCCGAAAGGATGAAAGGCAAAGTCGACCACGGGGGGAATTTGAACTCAATAATAATAGGTAGTGGATTGGCAGAATTGATAGAACAATAGAAAAAATGCCTTGCAGTATTTGCTCTCGGTCTTAACAACTTGAGTTCAAATCGCACCAATGTCAACTTTGCTTTTCTTGGAGAGTCAATAAAATAAAAGAACCAGTCAAGTACTTTGTTGTTGGTATTGATTAAGTCTTTACCTTACAAAACAGCTAGCCTTCTACCTAAATTTTAAAATTGTTTTTAGTGACAAAAGGCAAACTCAGCAGAGCTGGGTACAAATACTGGTGGAGGTAAAGGACATGAACTGCACCACCTTTCTGGGATTTTTTTTTCTCTACAGAAACCCACTTTTTCGACTGCGGAGATTCCGAATCTGCAAAAAAATCGACATTTCAAAATTTGAACCCCCTCCCAATTTTTCACTTTGTTTTTTTTTTTTTTTTGCGAAATACGTAGAAAAATACGGAGATAATGATTCTGAAAAAAAAAAAAGTTGCTAAAATTTTAATTTTTCGAAGTAGATAAATAAACACCACCTCCACTTTGCCAGCGCATCTGTGACAGAAAGTGAACATGTTGTGGTTGAGGGTCTTTTGAAATGCCGATTTTTTCTTGCAGATTCGGATCCGCAGTCGAAAAGGTGGGTTTCTATAGAAAAAGAAAACCCCCCAAAATAACCAAAAGCGAGTACAGTCCATGACCTTTACTACCCAACAAACACTTTGCTATACTCAATCACGTTTTTTTGTGTTTCGTGTCTAAACCCCTTGGAATTTACTTCATCTTTTATCCTTCCCATTAATGGGTGACCTTCTCCACAACATGAGGAATTATGTTGAATCATTTAAAAAAGGAATACTTGGACACTAGTGGAAGATTTAAGCAGCCGCCGGTTTAATAACTCTCAGCCCTTTATCGGAGTTTACTTTGTTGCGAGCATTCAGCTCTCCAGTCTGGGAATAACTTTTCCTTTCCTTCTATAAATATAGGAGAACCTAAAAGGAATCGTAAGTTCAACTCTTTATCGTCTAGCACGTATTTAAAAGAAAAATAACAAAAATCACCTCAAAACGAAATCTATTTGAACTGTAAACCACAATGATAGAATTAATGAAGTTACTTAATACACAGACAATATGCACAACTTATTAACTTAATCGAATGCAGAGTTGCATGTAAAATTAAGCACATGGCTAGACATCGATATACATACAAGCTGCTTGTCGGTCTACCCTCTAATTGCACTTGGATTTATTTCATCGTAATTTAAGATCGTCAACACAACAGAGTAGAGATGAATACTATAAGTAAATAAACGGTATCTATTCTTATTGTTGGAGAGAGTAAATATGTTTTAGAGAGAGAATAGAGCTTAACAGGTATATATATATATATATATATATATATATATATATATATATATATATATACAGCTTAACAGATATATATATATTTGGAATGGCATAGCAAAATTATTATGATGGATAACAACAATTAGAAATGATGGGAAATTACACGGTAAAATAATGGGAAGTTTCAAGTGTGCAAGGTGAAGAAATACAGAAAAATGAATGGATGAAATATTTTTCTTTAAAAAAATAATCATTGTATCTGCAAATCTATGGGTAGCTGAATTCAGTCTCAATTCAGGTTGTCATTGTACACGAATAAATAAAACAAGCTATAGTTGTCCTCTAACGTAAAAAAAATATAACATATTTCCATATTTTCTTTTTATACTAGACGAAGCTGAGAATATTTTGCAGAAATTGAAACGATAACTTTCAATATTCCAAGAGGCAAAAAATGGGACGGCGACAGATAGATATGAATGAATGACATGTGTAAAGCTGTGGGAAGCCTAAGAAAATAACAGAAACAGAATATTGAAACTAACAACACATTTAACAGGTCGGAAACTGGTGGTGATAGGAACGTGGAATGTATAAAATGAAAGGTCAACTGTTAGCATGAAGATTTTAGTAAA
Organism: Octopus sinensis; assembly: GCF_006345805.1. NCBI lineage: Eukaryota > Metazoa > Mollusca > Cephalopoda > Octopoda > Octopodidae > Octopus > Octopus sinensis. Next base: position 163,258,407 of record NC_042997.1, on the reverse strand, counting down.
TACCTACGTGGCATAAAAGTAATATACCACATCTAAGAATACAAACATATGGATTAATAATCATAGAAAACTCTATATTTACGTAAGAAGAAGGTGTGTAAGAAATAATTGGTTTCTGTTAGAGGTCGCCTTCCTATGTTGAAAGTAGAATTGTTCCCGTTTAGTGATTGCTTCACTTTATTTCACTTCATTTGCGGTTGTTGGTATCCATGCAAGATGACGATACAGCGGTTGCTGTTGACAGAATGTAGACGAGAAGCAAAGCGGCATTTTAAAGCTATAAATATGTGAAAGAAGACAAAACATGATGGAGAAAAGATAAATACACAAACGACTTGCTAGCAGCGATCAAACAGGAAGCACTCTCTACCGGAAATACATTTATCACATGGACTTCATATCACCGGCTTGTTCAATGTAAACAATTGTTAGACAATATTTTCTTTTAACGAAGTTGTATGTTGCCCTATCCTTCCTGCCTAAATATAATGTCCTTTACATTCTATGATAATCACCGATTTAAATAACTAGGTGGGCTTCTTCGAGGTGGATCGTCTTGCTAGAAATAACAATCAAATGTCCTTCAACCATGCCCTACCGTGTTAGAAAACAAAAGACAGGACAGTCGGATAATGTAGTCCTAGGAAAGATAGGTTGGTCATTACTGGAATGCCTTTGATTGTAGGTCTGCTCATTCAGAGCTCACCTGGCACTAAATTATAACATTCTACTCCATTCACAACAAAGAATTTTAGCGGTGAAGCATGTTATTTTGTTGTTTATGACGCAAACATCACCTAGTGTTATTTACCTAACAACGCTTGTCTTTTCGTGTTGTTCTCTTTCTTTCTTTCTCTTTTTTCTTTTAAATAATTTTCAGTCTAAGAAGATTATAAAACGAAATCGTAGAATCCGAATTCCACGCTGTTGAAAGTTCTCAGAGCGTGGAATTCGGGTCGATATAAATATCTTCACCCTGGAACAAAAAAAATAATAATAACCAGCCTATGGAGGGGGGTGTTAACAAGTATGTGGAAAATGAATATGAAAAAAAAAAAATGCGCGCTGACGACCCTGGAGGGTGGGAAGAGGACTTTCGGAAAATTCACAAGATCTGATTTTTCCGTCATAACTTTCGGTAAAATGGATATATATTGACTTTTTTTACGGAATGTAACGTTTTGGTTATGAAAAAATGTTTTAAAAATCGCATTTTCACTTTTCCTGGAATTTTTTTTTTTCTTTTTTTTTGCGAAATACGTAGAAAAATACGAAGATTACGATTCTGAAAAAAAATTGGCTTGTAAAATTTCAATTTTTCAAAGAAAAAAGACAGTGATCAAAAGCTCTGCTAAAATATTCTCACACACAGACGTCATGTATGTGAGACACGATAGCTAAGTTAATGAAAACATCTAAAAGCTTATAGAAATAATTATGCGGTGAGGAAAACAATCCCAGTCCGGTATTGAGAAAATTCTTTATAGTATCTATATTTACTGCCTTACTTTCAAGGTCAAATTTGCCTTACATCCTTCCAGGTTCGATAAAACATTGGAGTGTTAATGAACAACTGGGTTCGATTTAATCGATTATACTCCCACCCATAATCTGTGGCTTTGTGTCAAAGTAAGAGATTAGTCTTATTTTGATTCTTTCGACACTTAGGGGTTCAACTCCTGACATTTTTTGGGCTCAATATGACTTCATTAGCGAAGTATAGACTTACTTCACCGTACTTGTCAAATTAGCGACTGGAGCTTCACTGCATAAACGTACAATATTATAAACTAACTTAAGTAGAAAACAAGAATTGAGTTGGAAGTATGTGACTCAGCGATGTCATATAGACGGAAAACGATCGTTATGTTAATGTTTAATCCAACTAGAAATAATTTATGCAATTAGAAAAAAATTAATATTCTCTTTGAACATTGCAGTTCACTTAGGGACGTATGCTTCATCAACCCTCTTCATCTCTTTATACCTGGTTTGTACCGCTTTTTACATCCATGTAGAAGAAAACTAATATTAGTTATTGACCAATATGATTTTAATTACTTAGGTTTAGTACGGGAGACAAGTCTGGACATGTGATCGCATTATAACTTCAGCAGCAAAGTATTGCTTTGTTTTCCCCCCACTGTTATTGTCTCTAGTTTAAAAGCTCAATGCATTAATTATTAGTTTCACTTTCAATAAAAAATTTTAAAAACGCCAAATCCTCTACAACATGCTTTGAGCAATCCTCTCTCATTCATGCAACACAAACAAACGGATATATATATATATGGATTATTTGGTATCGATACAATCATTTTATTAAGGGATTTTATTGCATTGTGAAAATTGTAGGGAGTGCAACATCTATTAGATACTGCATGTCATTAAGCTACACTGTCCATTGATATGTTGATATTTGCTCTTATGCAACATAGTGCAGCCTGGTGAGTTGGGAGGCTCTCTGTTGTGTTTTGCAGTATTTTGCTGCACTTCATACATCCCTGCCTGCACAGTTTTACAATGCGATAAAATCTCGTAATGAAATAATCGTAGCGGTACCAGTCCACACTGTAAAGTGGTTAGCATTTGGATGGGCATCCAGTTGTAAAAACCATGCCAAAACTGACCTTGCTTGTGCTGGTATCACATAAAAAGCACTCAGTCCACTCTGTTGGGTGGTTGGTATTAGGAAGGGCATCCAGCCATAAAAGTCATGTCAAAATAGACACAGAAGTCTGATGCAGTCTTCTGCCTAACCAGCTCCTGTCAAACCACCCAACCCATGCAAGCATGGAGAGCAGATGTAAGATGATGATGATGTATCATATAATCCATATGTTTTTATTGTTATTTTACACTGTGCTGAAGTTTTCAACTTTGGATATTCAAGAAGTTGCAGATTACCAAACATCAGTGGACCTCCTGGATTGTTTACCTGTTGGCTTGTGTTTTATTATATAGCCATTGGTTTTGGGTATAACATTAAACTGGATATGGTGGTAAGGCTTCAGTTTGGAAGTTCTGAAGTTGTGGAGAGCATGGAGTCACCCCTTAATTACCATTACTCCCAGGTCCATCCTGACCCAGAATGGTAGTACCAGTCAGGGTCCCATGTATGGGTCACATAGATTTTTGTAAGAGTAGATTGAACTCCTTAGCTGCAGTAAAAACAATCAATCTAGGAGAAGGAAAACTTCAAAATTAATACCCTCTTCCAACTTGCCCTAAGCCAGCATGGAAGAGTATGGCTGATTAAGCTAACATGAGGTATGCCCAGATTCATACTACGGAGGCACCTAACTCATGTTAGAGTGTATTCTGCCGCAGGTAGAGACAGTAGGAAATGATGTAGCCATTGATATGTCCTGAGTTTAATTGATCCTCTTTAATCAATATATATCATCATCATTCAATGACTGTCTTCCATGCGTACATGGATAGGACAGTTGACAGGAGCTGGCCAGTTAAAAGACTACCCCAGGCTACTGTGTCTGTTTTGGCTGGGATTTTATGGCTGGATGCCCTTCCTAACACCAATCACTCTACAGAGTGGACTTAGTGCTTTTTATGTGGCACAAGCAAAGGTGAGGTTAGTTTTAGCATGATTTTTACAGCTGAATGCCCTTCCAAATCAAGAATCCATGTAATAAATGTACATACATGTATGATATGTATACATGACACACAAATACAGGTGTATCAAATACCATGCAACATCAATTCTTGATTTATTAAAATTATATCTGTCTCAAGAGGATGTGGTTGCAATTATGAAATGGAAATCAAGACCAGCTCCCTGGGAGAAGAAAAGATATTATCAAGAATCAAAAATTCTCCAGAATTGACATACCATTAAGGAAAAGGAGAGGTTTTATTGTCTGGAGATAAGAGGACAATTGTGAACACATATTTCTGCTTCAATAAGTGTTATTAACATGACAATTGCCATTTAACCCTTTGGCAATTAAACTGGCCATATCCAGTCTCAATATCGTACCTGTTTTATGATCAAACCAGTCAGATCTAGTTTCTTACACCTGCTCTACAACATCATTCTAAAAATAAACAATCACTTCATTGAAATCTTCAAGCCATGAGAATGCATAATTAATTCAAAACAATGTGAATAAATAAACATTACATTTGACAGAGTAACTTGAATGCTAAAGGGTTAATAACTTTAACCCATCCTCTAGAGGTAGAGAAAGTTTTGATAAATCAAGAATCCATGTTGTATGGTATTTGACATATCCATTTTTGTCTATGTTGTTCAATACACATGCTACTGGCTACTGTTAGCTCATTTTTATTTAAATCATACATGTTCATCCATTAATACTGATTATCACTCATACTTTCATTGATCACCTGCTCACCCCCACTTACTACTTAGAGGAGAAAGGGTAATGCCTATGTACTTTTTAAAGTGTCTGAGACGGATGAGAAGTTAACCTCAGGCCACTGACTGGCTTGAATGCTTCCAACAGTGTGGACTCTACTAAGGCTATTCAAAGGTAGCAGTATTAAACTGGGCAACATATTAATTCAACCACCCAAGAATGGGAGTAGTTCCCCTATAGACCTGAAGCCAAGGTAGTAAATATTTGCAGAAGGTACTGTGTAGTGAGATTGAAATTGAAACCATATAGCTGCAAAGCAAACTTCTTAATCACACAGCCTATGGGAATAAGCTAAGTAGCAGTCTGTCAGTTATGACAACGAGGGCTCCAGTTGTTCTCATCAATAGAACAGCCTGCTCAAGAATTTGATGTGCAAGTGGCTGAGCACTCCACAGACATGCATGTTCTTAACACTGTTCTCAAGGAGATTCAGCATGACACTGAATGTAATAAGGCTGGCCTTTTGAATTGCAGGTACTACTCATTTTTGCCAGCTGAGTTAACTGGAGCAATGTAAAATAAAGTGTCTTGCTCAAGGACCTGATGTGCTGCCAGGAATCGAACTCACGACCTTACAGTCATGGGTTGAATACCCTAAGCACAACGCCACACACCTTCAGCTATGAGAATAATCCAGACTGTATAGTCAAATTTAAACACCTTGCAGTAATTAGTTTTGTCCACCCACATTCCAAGTTCATGTCTTACTTGAGTAGATTTTTTTTTTACCATTTCTCTGGTGTTGATAAAATAATATCCAATAACTTTATTGGATTAATTCACTTAACTAGGCATATTCTTTTCTTGTTCTTTTCTTCATTTAACATCCATTTATCTATGCAAACATGGATTGCTTGGGGATATATTCAGGGCAGCAGTTTATGACTAAACACTCTTCCTGTTACCAACCCTTACCTGTTTAGTCAGAAATTTTGCTTATTTTAAATTTGTAACCATGTGCCAATGTGATAAATCATTATTATTATTCATCATCATTTAATGACCATTTTTCATGCTTAGCATGGATTAGACAGTTTAGGTGGTACTGGTGAACTGGAGAGCTGCTCCTGGCTCCAATCTGGTTTGGCTTGATTTCTATGGCTGACTGCCCTTCCTAATGCCATCCACTCCACAAACTGTACTGGGTGCCTTTTACGTGTCATTGGCACTGGCCATGACTATGACTTCACTTAGCTGGACTATTATAAAAATAATGATAATAATTAGGAAATTATTGTATACAGTGCTCAGGTGCACCACAACTTGTCAAAAGTGCATATAAAGTATATGCAGTAATGTACAAATGTCTGGAAAGCGAACAGTGTATGAGTCAGATACATTCTTGCGTGTGTATAGAGGGGGGAAAATTAGGTGTAGTGTTGGCGAATCTCAGGTAGCATGGAAGTTTTGAAGGATGCAGTGCTCCGAAAACTAACAACTGATGCCGTAATCAGCATAGTAATAATCAGAACAGTATTAATAAAATAGGAGCCTCTATGTAAATGCTTCATTCATTGAGAAATATTAGCCAAATTTCCCTCACATCATATCCTACCATTTTGAAAAGGAGGGCATTTTAGATAATACAATTCAAGATGATACTATCTGAAAAGTCAGAACTAAATTCTTCTCATAGAACACAAACGTATTTTATGTATCTGTATATCACAAATGCTATTATTTACATAAATGCTCTGTAATTGTGCCTTTGAAATCGACTCACTTATTCATCCTTGCATGGGTCTTATGCAATTAGCATTGGTGGATTCCTTAATTCATTATTGGGCTGTTGAGAACATCACTGAAGATTCCAACTTCACGTTTGTAGGCTTAAACAAGTTGACAGAACCAATCCCTCTCGCATCTATACATCTATTTCAGAATTTAAATTCAGTTCTACAAATCAATCAAACACTCATCAATTAGACAGTGCTGACATTTTTTACAATAGTAATTCTTACCTAGCCATTGGGGCTTTTGAGAGAAAACTACATTAGAAGTTGGCATGAAATAGCTCCAGTAACGTGATACGAACAATCGACCCATCTGATGGCAGTCTAATATTCTGTTAACTTGGACAGCTTCAGCTTTTTACGTTCTGTGAAAACTCATCTGTTATATTTTTCCTTGTTTTAAATTTTTTGCTTCGAAACGAAAGGAAAAAACTACGAAGATGGTTAAAGAAAAAAAGTAAGAGTAGCGTCCCTTTGTTCACATTTACATCTCGGTGATGCATATTTTCATTAATTTACATCTCTTTTACGCATTTCACTTACTATTACAACTCCGATATTATATATTTTTTACACACTAAATTGTTTCAAAACTTTTTTAAAAAACTTTGAAGAGATTTTTAACCACCTGATCAGTGATGTCATAGTAGCGTTCATTTTTAATTTTGTTTTAGAAGTTTATTTCATTTCTAAGTCACTGAACCTGTTTGTTATGAATTGGTTGTTTTGTGAATTCTAAATCTTTGGTAGAATCTGTAGCTGATAAATTTAACTCTAAACGATCCAACGAGTATTATCTCTCGATTTCGTAGAAATAGCCGCCTAATCTCATTCCCAGTACACAATATAGATACAAAGATACAGAAGATAAATGTTGTCCTAACTATGACTAACAGAAAAGGTGGAACGTCTTCTATAACAAGTCTACTCGATCGAAACTGACGCAGGGTTTAATGACTAAGAATTATATTAAATTTGGCTCTATAAGTAGTGTAAATTATCTTTTATTGAATGTTGATTAACTTTGGGTTAAATAATGATTACATGTTTGTTTTTAATGAAGGGAATCAAGGCTTTAAAAATATATTTGAACCTGTTATGTAATGTTTTATATCCGCGTATTTTTCATAGTTTAAAATGTAAACATGCGCGCACACAGAGAGCATGTGTATATATGTGGGGTGATCGGATGTAGCGTACGATCCACTCCCCCAAACACACTCGATATATGAAATAGAGGGAATATATGATTTTAAGACAAAAATCTATAACCAACTAGGAAAAGGCCTTGCTCGCATGCAGAAAAAAAGTCGGTAAAAACTTCGTGCGTGCAACCAGTAGTGGTAAGCGGTAGACACACAAGAGGTGTAGTGGAATCACAGACAGGCTAATAGCATAGATAGCCTTCATATGTGGCAAGTGCTCAGAATATTAAGTACGAAGAGCACTCTGGAGGTAAATTCTCTCAACTGCTCAGAAGGTTCTATAGAAGTAGTCAATAGCTTTTGTTACCTACGCGACATAATTTGCGGTGGAAGCTGTTATCTTGAAAACATAGTAACCAGGGAAAGAACTGGGGCTGAATTAAGTGAGTTATTCTCTCTGTTGACAAGAAAGGACAGATTGATGCTTGTGTGTCAAATACAATGCTACATGGTAGTGAGACCCGAAATCTGAGTGCAGGGGATTTATAAAGACTAGACAGAAATTAAGTTGGACATTTTGTGCTGTATATGTAAAGTTAGTGTGTATGTTTCCCCAAGACACTTTCATCAGGTGTCTTGGTGGAAATTTCGAACTTGGGTTCTCATTCCTAAGGCTGGGGGGTATATCGACCGAAACGTTGTGTTAACAACAAACAAGATGAGGACAAATATCCGTCAAATGTAAATAATGTACATAATTCCTTATCTCTTAAATATAGAACTGAATTTATTTCTTTACTGCCCACAAGGGGCTAAACATAGAAGGGACAAACAAGGACAGACAAAGGGATTAAGTCGATTACATCGACCTCAGTGCGAAACTGGTATTTTTTTATCGACCCCGAAAGGATGAAAGGCAAAGTCGACCTCAGCGGAATTTGAATTCAGAACATAACGACAGACGAAATACCGCTAAGCATTTCGCCCGGCGCGCTAACGTTTCTGCCAGCTCGCCGCCTTTATAGAACTGTATTATCAGTGTGTATGGTCAGCACGGTACAAATGACCACAGAGAAAATCTGTGTATGAGAGGAATTTGATGTAGCTTGCAAGAGAAAAAAAATTGTGTTAATATGGACATATAATGAGTATGGATGCTGACAGCTGCATAAAATAGGGCTGAGTTTAAAGCTGATCAGCCTTGTGGAAAAGGAAGACTTAAAACAACATGGGACAAAAAGATGAAATCTGATCTCAAGATGCTGAACCTCAGAGAAGCGATGGCTGGGAATTGCAGCAATTGGTGACATACTGTATTTGAGAAAACCCACTTTTAGGTGCAAGCTGAACAGTGTGAACACTAACAAGGGGAGATGGGTAGGGTGCTTTCAATGCATCAGTTTATTGCTTTCACCTGCCTTTCTTTCTTTTGAGATGCTTTAAACTGCATTCAACCTCTATTTTCCCCCCACCTCTGTGGTCCCCTGCAGGCTCTCTTTTCTCTTCCTACATTCACCCACTGCCAGTCTTTCCCTCACCAGCTTCTCACAGCTTATCTACCAACTTAACACTTTCTCATCTTTCCTTTTCTACCACCCTTACAGCTCTCTCACTCCTCCCTTAGTCTGTAATGTCCCCTTTCACACAACCTCTCCAGATCCTTGTTACTCTCATCTCTTTCTTTATCTCACCCCCCCCACTTCCTCTCACTTTCTACCCACATTCACCCTTATAACATGGGATAACACAAAATGCCTCTTACACAATCAATCCCATCAGCCTTCTATTCTTCTCCCCCCTCCCCATGCCCCTTCCTTCTCTCTCTCTCTCTCTCTCTCTCTCCCTCTCTCTCATATCCCTGATACTACTTCCTTGCCTTTTTCCTGTCATTTCATTCCATCCCTCCCATCAGTATCTACTCAGTTATTCTCCCTATATTACTCCTTCACAATAATAAATCTGCTCCTTTCATCATATCTCACCTCTTATCACCTTTAGCTAAAAATCAACATCTCTCATATTCTTATTCCAGTCATTGGTGGTTCATTAGTCTTGCCAGTTAGTTGCAAGATGATCTCAGTTGTGCTGGTGGCACAGAAAAGCTTCCACTACACTCTGTAAAGCGACTGACATTAGGAAGGGTATTCAGCCATGGTAACCATACCAAAACTATAACAATTGCAGAAGTATATGGCCTACAGAGTCTTGCAGATAAATTGAGACAATTTTTACAATGCATAAAACTGGTTATAAAAAAAGGTAGTAGACAGATATAATTTTAATGTAACATTTATTACAACAAAAATATTTATCACTCAATATGGCTGCCCATTTGAGCAATTACTGCCTCCACACAAAAACTAAATTTTTTTTAGCTGCCGCAACCTACAGCTTTTTGATTTTGCGTGTCATATGCATAATATAGGTCTTCAAACTGTTGACACTTGAGTGTGGTGAAGCATTGGTCCTTGCTTGAAGTATGTCTTATAAAAAGTAATTGAGATGGTTGAGATCTGGGCTATTACTGGGCCAGATATTGGCCCTCACAAAAAAATGGCACCTTCTCACCAAGGAAGGCCTGTGTTGCTTTTGACTCATGGCATGGTGCAAAATCTTGGATAAGCACCACATTGTCAAGCCCAAACTTCTGCTCAGTCTAAAGTCATAGAGAGTTCTTCAGGATGTCCAGATACTCCTTTGTGCCGATCTTCAAGCCAGATTCAATGAAGTGTGAATCCATGACACTTTCATCTACAGCTCCAAATACCACCACAGAGGCAGGATTCTTAGTCTCAAAAGCAGAGGGACATCAGAAGGGTTGTATGCAATCACTTGAGAATTTCAGTGATTCACCTTAGCATCCACAGTGAACTTCTTGTCTACAAACACAAGAGTTTTTCCTGCACCTTGATGTTCGATAAATGACAGAAGCTTTGGACATCGCTCAGGTCTGATTGCTTTGGCCTTGGCTGTTAGGTGGTGACAGCATTGTCGAACATAGCTAGTCATGCCATGGTTCCTGTTCACATCTTTGGACACCATAGAAAGGGTTACATTGCATTTCTTTGCATGAGTTGTCATGGATGTGGATGGGTTGGTTTCAAACAAGCGTTTGAAAAATAAAAACATATTTTTCGTTCTTTTCCCTATTTCACTTTTATTTAACCTACAAATGTGTCAGGTCATTTCACCGCACCCTGTATTTATGTGCATGCATGTGTGTGTGCTTGTATGTCTGTGTGTTAAAAGTACAATTGCCTTCTCAAGGAGGAAAAAATATACTCCATATTTATTGTAGATTTTTTATTGGAAACTTATCCCTAACCATTACTCGGATTTTCAAGATTTTAATCTTCAGATGTCAATTAATGGTGGAGCAAGCACAATCAGTCTGTATAACTTCTTTCAGAAAAAGCACAAGAAAATGTTTTAATATAATGCCAAGTCCTGACTAGATGTTTGAGTGAAGGAAACTGTCATATTCTTGTATTTTGCATGTTAAGTGTTTAGGTATGTGTTTATAAGTGAAAAATAAAAAATCATAATTGGTCAGATTTTGTTGATCATGTGGGTAATATTCTTGTGAATCGTGACATTGGATGTGACTGCTGAAATTTCCTGCAACATATGTAATACATTATAACTTTGTTTTTAGAGGATGTAGGAATATATGAAAAGTAAAAAGATAATACTCTTAAACTAGTCTGCAGATGCCTGACCAGCAAGAGGAAGCAGCTGACCTCCCTTGTTCAAAGGTTATAAGGGACACAGGTTCGTGTGTAACATAGCTAGCTAGAGGCGATGGCCTCTCGGAGCTAATCAGTGGCAACATTCATCCTATATTTCTGGACTGCCATATTAGCTTGGCGATAACTATTAATATCCAGTACCGCTGACCGTAGTCTCCTTTTAATACTTCTAAAAAGGTAATACATAATAAGAAATACAAAAAAAAAAAAAATACAAAATTGTGGGGACAGAGATCATAAGGCTTTGTGATATATGGCTATCTTGATCAACAAGGGACACTGTTGAGTTGGTATATTGGTATATTAATGTTGTAAGACAATGTGGTAACATGGAAAATATAATAAAGACAAGCCAGCAGCACTATATTAGTATGTGCAGTAGTTAATAGTTATGCAGCTTAGAGTCTGTGTAGCTTTGTTGTCAAGAAATAAAAATAGTTTAGCAAGAGGCATGAAAACAGGCTGCCGTGAAGATAAATATTTACTCTCAATTAGTAGATCAAAGAGGGAATAACTTTTATGTGACATTATTAGCATATCACATTGACGTTTGTGCAAGAATACATTGATGTAAGCAGGTACTTATTTATATAGTTGTTCATACACACACACATGCACGCACACACATACACACACATGCATGCACTCATGCACATGCACACACACAAATGCACGTGTGCATGTGCTATCAGTTACTTTCCCATCTCCCTGGAATCGCTTCTTTTTTAAATCCACCCCTCATTCTCAATATCATCCTTTCTCCCTTTATTTTCCACCAGTTACCCCTTTCTTTACCACTGGTTACCTCTGCAATGCATTTTAGGAATGTTATTATCTTATCTTTAACACCCTCTCTTATTTGCTGTCATTCTCATCACCCTGTCATATCTGCTATGGGCAGCATCACCCATCCCCTTGCATTCCACTCACTATAGCCATCCCTACATACCACTGACATCCATTTCAGTCACTGTACAACTCTCTCTCACACACCACTTCCACTCTCATCTCATACAAAATCTTCATATCATCTGAGCTGCCCATAGATGTATTACACTACTACTCTCCTCTCTCCCTGTACTTCTACTTATCACCTCCTCCTTACTGAGTCACTCCTATTCTTTCACCTTCCTCCTGCCTATACTGATATTTATCATTGACCACATCTCTACCCTTATCCTATCTACCACATTCACCTCTACACTCATCTCTAACAATCTGTAATTCTCCTCTCACACTCTACAGAAATTATACACCCACCCTTTCTGATCCTCTGCCAATATTCTCTTTTATACTCCCCTTCTTGTGTCTTGAGAGTACACTATGACACCTTGTAACCACCACCATTTCTCCCACTCACCAATATCTATTGTGAGATAGCCATGTTTCTCCTCTATAACATGACACCTGTTCCTGTTCTTCTGTCATATTTTAGCCTCTCAACATCTGGTATAAAGCCACCTCCCTCTCCACTACAATCCTACTCATTTGAGGGGTCTTTTTCCTTGAAATGCATGTTGCTTGATGACCTCACTTGTGCCATCATCATCCTCATCATCATTTAACTTCCATTTTCCATGCTGGCATGAGTTGAATGGTTTGATCAGATCTGGTATGTCCAGGGGCCTCACCAGACTTCATTGTCTATTCTAGCATGGTTTCTGTGGCTGAATGCACTTCCTAACACCAACCAGCACCAACGCTTTTAATGTGGCACTAGCACGAGTGCTTTTATGTGGCACCAGCATGAGTGGTTTTTATGTGGCACCAGCACCAGTATCAATTCTGCTGTGGTGGATGGGTTTTCTTGAGTACAGCAAGGCATCAACATAAACCAGTACAGTCTGTAAGTGGTTGGTGTTTGGAAGGACATCCACCTGTAGAAATCATACCAAGATAGCAATTGGAGCTCAATTTGATGGTTCCTGTAAAACCATCCAACCTGTGCCAGCATGAAAGATGGACATTTAATGATGATGATGTTACGACGATGCTGATGACTATATTTTACACATGAGGATGCATCTATCTGTATATATGCATATTTGCATGCAGGCCTTTTCATTCTTCATATTCATGTTTCAACTCTTCTCAACATGCACACATGCACACACATACACACTGACACACAGACACACACATACATATACACAGTTATGTACATTTACTCCCTTACAAAGGTGCATACACAACTGATACACATACATACATGAAAGACCCCCTTTGGTCATGAACGACCATGAGATCGCACTTAGAAAGTTCCCCTCCAAGGTACAAGTCCAGACAAGGTTGTTTATGGAAGACCAGCAGTCGCCCACACATACCAGCCTCTCCTCTCTACACCACTGATGTTATCTAAGGGAAAGGCAATGGCTGATACAGCTTGGCACCAGTGATTTCACAATTTGTTTCTATAGCCGAGTGAACTGGAGTAACATGAAATAAAGTGTCTTGCTCAAGAACACAACACACAGCCTGGTCTGGGAATCGAACTCACTATTTCATGATTATGAGCCCAATGCTCTAACCACTTAGCCAGGCACCTTCACGTACATACATACATACATACATACATACATACATACATACATACATACATACATACATACATACATACATACATACATGCATGCATGCATGCAATGATGGCAGTTTCATATAGTCCAAGGAAGATGGTTCAGCAATTTCTTATTTCTTTATTGCCCACAAGGAGCTAAACATAGAGGGGACAAACAAGGATAGACAAAGAGATTAAGTCGATTATATCGACCCCAATGCATAACTGGTACTTATTTAATCGACCCTGAAAGGATGAAAGTCAAAGTCGACCTTGGCAGAATTTGAACTCAGAACGTGATGGCAGAGAAATACCAATAAGCATTTTGCCCAGCGTGCTAAAGTTTCTGCCAGCTTGCCACCTTCAGCAATTTCTTGCTGAACAGCCTGCTCAAATGATTCATTTACAGTGATCAAATGTATATGCTGTATATTAGCTCACTCCCTCCAACAAATTCAAGTTGCCTGAATGGGTATATACGTAATGTACCACACATCAAGTATCAAAGTGGACATTATATGACAATGATGATGATGATGATATATATCTGTGTGTGTGTGTGATCATTTAACACCTGTCTTCCATGCTGGCATGGATCGATAATAAATCAAAAAACATAAAAATAAACAAGCTTTTCATGGTTTTATAGTTATTTCAAAATTATGATGCTAGGTGTTTCCATTATTTTGTCCAACCCCTGTATGCATAAGCATATAGAGATTCATATATATTGACAAATTTACTTTTACATAGAGTAAAAACGATGCAAAACTAAGAGGAGAAAGCATAATTTTTTAACTTGATAGCTGTTTCTAGGACCTTGGAATTACGTAATAGTTGTAAAGTTCATAATTAGCAAGTGGAAAAATAAATATAAATTTATTTGTCAGTATATATAAATATGTACATGCTTGTACACATGTGTTTATCTTCTGATTATATTTAGTTTTTTTTTATCTATATATATCCTTATATATATATGTCTATATGTGTATATGTGTGTATGTATGTATATTTATAATTATCAACCCTCATCATGTTTATTTGCATCTCTTTCTCTCCCTCTCTCTCCCCCTCTATCTCTCTCTCTCTCTCTCTATGCATGTTTTTGATTTTGTCAACTACACAATATAGTAGGGTCAGTTGGGCACTGCCTGTGAGAAAAAAAAGCACCATGACACAATTCACTCCACCAGAAATTTGGAAACGACATGCTGTACTGCTTGGCATTCATTCTGGAAGCTCCAATATGAATATTTCAGAATGTTTGGATGTCAATCTGAGGACAAGTACCAAGATTAATAGAAATCAAGCATCTAGTCAACATTATGGTGTTTGGAATGATCTCTAGTGATAGCAATGTTATGCCTCTATTCATCTTCCCACAGAGGCCTATATCAAGTGCCTGGAGGAGGTAGTGCTGCCCTGGGTCAAGAGGAGGCTGCTGGAAAACCCTATGTCTGACAAAAGAACTTTGCACCATGCCACACAAGCAAGAGAACCCAGTCATGGCTGTCAGAGAATTTCTGTGACCACATCACCCCCAACATCTGGCCATTTAACTCCCCAGATTGCAGCCCCTTTGATTATTATGTGTGAGACACAGCTGAGCGAGAGACCAACAGAATTCTCTGTAACACCAAAGATGAACTGAAGGCAAGGATTATGGCAGCATTCACCTACTTAAACAAGGAGACCATCCAGAAGAGTTGCAGGAGATTCTGAAGTTGTCTGGAGGCTGTGGTTGAAGCCAATGGTGATTTTATTGAATAAATTTACTCTTTAGTATTTCAAGATATTTTATGTAATTTTTGTAAATATCTCTGGTAAAATCTTTTGTCAGTGTTATTTTCGTTTTTGTGTAATTTAGACGACAGTGTTTTCACCACACCCTCTGTGTGTGTATGTGTGTGTGTGTGTGTAGCTATGGGCATGGCTGTATGGTAAGATGTTTATGTCCCAACCACGTGGTTCCAGGTTCAGTCTCACTGCATGGCACCTTGAGCAAGTGTCTTCTACTATAGCCTCAGCTGACCAAAATCTTGGCAGTGAATTTGGTGGATGGAAAGTGAAAGAAGCCCATCATGTGTGTGTGTGTCTTTGTGTTTGTGCTTGCTTCCACTACTGCGAGATAACTGGTGATGGTGTGTTTATGTTTCCTGTAACATAGCAGCGAAAGAGACTGATAGAATAAGAATCAGGCTTTAAAAAACAAGTAAGTACTGGGGTTGATTCATTCGACTAAGATTCTTCAAGGTGATGCCCCAGCATGGCTGCAGTATAATGACTGAAACAAGTAAAAAATGAAATATAAGAGTATGAGACATTTTGACACAGCTGTTTGACACTGCCTTTTTGGGGTTGACAATTGACATTTTAATGTTTCTCATGTTTTAATAATTGCAGCGTGGAAGGTGTTTGTAAGCCATTTAAGAAACACACAAAAGCCGTTCGATTCACTTCAACATTTAAGTTTAATTTGTCAAAATATGCAGCATGGATTTTTGTCAGTGAACAGGTCGAGGATTTTAGCGACGAAAATATTTTGACAAATTAAACTTAAATGTTGAAGTGAATCGAACAGCTTTTGTGTGTTTCTTATATGGCTTACAAACACCTTCCACGCTGCAATTGTTTTCGTTTCAGCACACGATCTCAGATCAAATCACTTGCTATGCGAGTACATCTCATGTTTTAATGTTTCTTTTATTCTCTCTCTCTCACCCCTCTCACTCTGTTTATGTGTGTGAGCCTATTTCTCTTTATATGTATGAGGAGAGGGAAAGTGGTCATGCCAGTTGTGTTCAATTAATAAAGTCCTCTCTCTCTCTCTCAGTTATTCTTTCTATTTGTCTGCATATTTTTCTGTACATGTATGCGTATGAATGTCTCTCTCTCTCCAGTGTCAAAAGTACAGTTACTGAAACAGTCAGTTTTGCCAAATTGCCAGCATCTAAACAACCATGCTTAATTGTCTCATTCCACTTTGGCCACAATATTCTACATGCCGAAGGTGGCAAGCTCGCAAAATCGTTAGCCTGCTGGGCAAAGTTCTTAGTGGTATTTTGTCTGTCTTTATGTTCTGAGTTCAAATTCTGCTGAGATCAACTTTCAGGGTCGATAATATAAAATTGCTGGCCTAGTGTCAGTATCTGAAATCAGTATTCTACATGCTCCCATTCCCATGTTATTCTGGTAGGACACTAATATACTATTTGTCCCATATACATCTAAGTCTGTCACTTTTGTCCTGTACAGTTCCAATAATCTCTATTATTTTTCAGAGCCTACCACCTCAGCAGCATGTCTGAAGCATTATTTCTTTACAACCTAGGTTGAACTAGCAATGATGTCCACAGAATCCTGTGCCATCATCTGGCAATCAAAGTTGTTCAGCTGCACTATACAACCCAATTCTTCAGAAGCATGGTGGGAGATCAAAAGATTTTTGTAGGGAAATATTTAGTAGAAACTTGCAAGCTGACGTTTCCTTCTTCTCATTCTTGTTAATAAAATTTCATGCAGTCGAAGTGGGTGTAAGATCCTTGAACTTCTCAACCAAATAACAAATGTGAAGAAGAGCGGTCAGTCCCCACTCGCTCCTTTTTTTCTCAAAAAAAAAAAAAAAATTGTTGTTCAACCCAAGTCAATCCTGATCAAGCAAATCCATGATCAAAGTACATTCTGTTAATGATCATCCAACTTTTCTACACAGTGTATTTAGGACTACATTATCCTCTATGTTTTTTTTTTCTTTTTTCTTGTGAAAGATGGCCTGGAAAAGATAAAGACTGGTAAGACTGAGAAGACACAGGAAAAATAGCTGAAGGTTGATCTCAGGATGCAGAACCTCATGAAGGCAATTACTAGGGATCACAACAAGTGGTGAGATACTGTGCAGAGAAAACCCATCCAACTATGAAAAAGCATGAGAAAAATGAATTTTAAATGACTATATATATGTATCTATATCTATATCTATACATGTGTGTACATGTACATATATATATATGAGAGAGAGGGGGAAGGTGTAATAGTATGAGTATGTGTAAGTGCATCTGACTGGAGAGAGAAATGTGTTGTGTGTGTATAACATGGACAATCTGAATATTTTCCAAGAGAGTGTAAATATCTTTGTGTACATGAATTGAAAAAGAAAAGAAAGAAGTATCATGTTTATATACAGGTAACATATATTATGTAAATAGGTCTTCAGTTGCTTTATTTTTTCTTTTAATATAGTATTTTTTTTTCCTTATCACCTCTATAGATAAGAACACACTAAGATCAAAGTAAAGAGTATTTTTCTCTTGATGTTTCTAACATAATTCCTTACATTTGAAAGCTCGCTCTCAGTTCTAAACTAAACACCAAACTAAATTCACGCAAATATCAAAGGAAATAATGTTGCTGTAACTTTGAGAATATGTAGCTAATTAAATCAGCTAATGTTTCTTTGTAACTATATTGGTAGGTAAATATATCAATATAAGTCATTTTTATAATGGCAGTGAATAACATCAAAATAACCAGTATCTAGTTTATCTTTATAATTTATGGACTCATGCATTAGCATCCAGAATAGGTAGATGATCTGCCAACAGAATAGTTAATACTTGGTCAATATTACTATACATTTGGTGGAAAGATCAAGATAAATAAAAGATTAACCATTTTGTATAAAACTCCTTTCCCAAGACTGCTTCTAATACTTTGATACAAAACTCCTGATTTGAAGTGTTTTTGTTTAAACTTTTTGTTAAAAATAATAATATAATAATGAAATTATTGTATACAGTGCTCAGGTGCACCACAACTAGTCAAAAGTGCGTATAAAAAATATGCAGTAATGTACAAATGTCTGGGAAGTGAACAGTGTATGAGTGAGATACATGCTTGCATGTGTATGGAGGGGAGAAAATCAGGTGTAGTATTGGCGAATCTCAGGAAGCATGGAAGTTTTGAAGGATGCAGTGCTCCGACAACTAACAACTGATGCCAGCAGTTTGTTCTATACTTCAGCAACTCTTAGCGTGAAAAAATGTTTCCAAAAGTCATGGGAGCTGTGCTGTTTTCTGACTTTGTAAACATGTCCATGGGTGTTAGACAGGTGGAGTTTGAAAAAGGTGCTCAGAGTAACTGTCAGTAAGATGGTTAATAATTTTATGGGTGTCTGCCAAGTCAGCTGCCAGACGTTGGAGTTTCAATGTATCCATGCCCAGGGAAGTAAGGTGTTCAGAATATGGCAAATGCCTAATGGAGGGTATTCTCTTGGTTGCACGTCGCTGAACGGTTTCCAGATGATTAATATCCTGGGCAAGATAGGGGTTCCAGACCGGTGATGCAAACTCCAGGTGAGGCCGCACCATAGCTATATAAAGCCTCAGATTGATAGCCAGAGAGCAGCTCACAAAGGACTTGGTAAGTGATGCCAAGATACCCTCAGCCTTCTTGGCAATTTTAGTTATGTATAAAACATCAGCTTAATTATTAACAGGTCAGTTATTTTTATGCTAAAGCCTTCAAAAAATTCTTGATTATTTTCAAAATTAACTGAGACATTTGTGGTTATGTAAGATAAATACAAACTGAGTAACTGAATTTAAAATATCTACAGAAAAAATACAAAAAATGTTTTGGTGTTGGTTATTTTATGTTTGTGCCTAATGGTTGTCATTATCATTGTTATGTAATCGTCCTTGTTACTGTCATAGTAGTGGCCATCATCATCATTATCATGATCGTCATCGTTGTCTTCATCATCATTATCATGATCGTCAATGTCATAATCATCATTATCATGAACGTCATTATCATAATCATCTTCTTCCTCCTCCTTCTGTTCTTCCCCCCTGTTCTTCCCCCTGTTCTTCCTCCTGTTCTTCCCCTTCCTCCTCCTCCTCCTCCATCACCACTGCCGCCGCCGCCACCACCACCACTACCACCACCATTACCAATCTCCTCCTCCACTCTCTTCCTCCTTTACTCTCCTCCTCCTTCACTCTCCTCCTCCATCCTCCTAAAACAACCACCACCACTACGATCGTCGTCATCATTGTCATCATCATCCGTTGACTAAAGCTTGCAATAGTACTGAACATGATGATGGATACACCAGTTCTGTCACCAATATCTAGAGTTCATCAGATACCATTACTCAGCATGACACTCCATCAGGGCCTTGGTCATGGTATTGGAAAAGGCCCACAATTCATTATTCCATAGGTTGGCTCCAAGGTGACATCTTGATTGGGGTTAATTCTGGGTGATGAACACAGCACTCAGCAAATACTCCAGCCATCTTTGGGTGACAGTGTGTGCTTTGCAAATGTCCTTTTGTAAAACACAAACTCATATTTCTTCTTAAATATAGAAATACAACTGAAGCTGTATTATATTTTATGTCTCAAAACATAATATATTGGGTTGTCCGGAGAGTTTGTGCCGATTTATAGTAGCTTACGTTTCGACTTATTTTAGAACATGGTTGAGCCCATAAAATAGGATTTGACTACACCTCCATTTAGAGCACAGTTTAAGCTATCTTTTCGTGGAAGAAGGTTTATGTTCCTATAACCTGTGTTAATTCTGAAACCCTTTAAAATGGAAGATGAGAAAGTTTGTTTTCGGCACTTGATGCTTTGGGAACCAGACAAAAATTGCTGCAGCTCGGCTGGGATGTGTTACCCCACCCTCCATATTCACCAGATATTGCTCCTTCAGATTTTCACTTATTCAGGTCTCTGCAGAATAGTCTTAATGGTAAAAATTTCAATTCCTTAGATCATGTAAAAGATACCTTGATGAATTCTTTGCTATGAAACCACCTCAATTCTGTGAAGAGGGTATTTTCAAGTTAAAGGAAAGATAGAGATGCATTGTGCAACAAAATGGTTCATATTTGGTTGATTAAAAATATAATGGCAAGTATTAATTGACCTTTTACTTTCCTTTAAAAATCGGCACAAACTTTCCGGACAACCCAATACAATCAGTTTGACTGTTACGATATTAGTGGTAGTCATGGCAATGGAAGGAATAATTATTCACTTACATTCCAAAAATGACATTTTGTCTTTTTATTCCAAAAAAACCCCTTAACATTAATAGCTTTTCACTGGGTTATAAAAGGTTCCTTCAGTCACAAAATACCAAATCCAGTTCAGACGAGATAGAGGTTGTGTTTGATCTCTGCCTCTAACAACATCATACTATTTATTATATATTTAGGCAAATGTTATCTTCAATATCACTTCACTAACTTTTATTTTTTACTCACATTCTTCAACATATTGCATTTTAAAACATCTTATCCCTCACACACACACACCACAGCACATGCACACATACACACACACATATAAGAGGAAAAAGGACAATAAAACCAAGGCAGGATGAATATCTCAAGTCATTTAGAATATCTAATTGGAGTAAGCTGAATTTGAAGCAATTAATTAATTAATTAATTAATTAATTAATTAAATCAATTAATCAATTAATTAATTATTGGATGTCTTACAGCTGTCTTCTGGGATATCATGAGTGATAGGTTAGCATCTCCATACACTGGGTATTCCATCATCAGAGACAAGGTGAGTATATCAAAAAGTTGTAGGCAGAGAATTCACAGTGTATAAAGGAATGAAACAGTAGATAGAAGAATACAGATAGGAGAATAAAGTTATGAACACAACATTCAAAATACTACAAGAATATTGTGTGGATTTGCCTGGGATTATACTTAAGGATCTGTACCTTCATGAAAGTACAGACCAACCTCCATACAAGCTGGAAGAAGATGAGCTGTGGACTTTATTCTTCTGTCTGCATTCTTCTATCTACTGTTTTACTTACTTAGAATACTTATTCATTCAGATCGCCAGTGAACTAAATCCTTCATATTCTATATATATTCTTTTATTCTTTTATTCTTTCATTCTTTTATTTGTTTCAGTCATCTGACTGCAGCCATGCTGGAACACTGCTTTAGTTGAACAAATCGACCCCAGGACTTATTCTTTGTAAGCCTATTACTTATTCTATTGGTCTCTTTTGTTGAACAGGAATGCAAACCCACCAACATTGGTTGTCAAGCAATTGTGGGGGGACAAACACAGACACACAAACATACAAACACACACACATTTATATATATATGATAGGCTTCTTTCAGTTTCTGTCTACTAAATCCACTCACAAAGCTTTGGTCAGTCCAAGGCTATAGTAGACAACACTTGCCCAAGATGCCACACAGTGGGACTGAACCTGGAACCATGTGGTTGGTAAGTAAGCTACTTACCACACAGCCACTCCTATACATATATAAGGATTCACACACACATCATCATCATTATCATCAATGAACGTCCACTTTCTATGTTGGTATGGGTTGGATGGTTTGACAGAAAACTGGTAAGCTGAGGGGACTGCACCAGGTTCCAACCTGATTTGGCAAGTTTTCTATGGCTAGATGCCCTTCCTAATGCCAACCACTCTGAGAGTGTAGTGGGTGTATTTACACCCACTACACTCTCAGAGTGCCATTGATCTGATACTGGCATCAGCCATGACTACTGTCTCACTTGGCTTGACAAATGAGACCCAACACTTGAATGGTGCTTTTATGTGCTACTGGCACAGATGACAGTCAGACTGCACTGGCATCGGCCACAACTACAATTTCACTTGGTTCAACAGGTCTTCACAAGCGTAGCATATCACCCAACAATTTTTAATGGGCTTTTAATGGGCCTGTGACATGACACTAGCATCAGCTACGACTATGATTTCACTTTGGCTTGACAGGTCTTCTCATGCACAGCATATCGCCAAAAGTTTTGGTCACTAGTCATTGTCTCTGTCAGGCCAAATGTTTGAAGATCATGCTTCACCACCTTGTCCCATGTCTTCCTGGGTCTACCTCTCTACCACAGGTTCCCTCTACAGAGATTGGAACTTCCTTACCTAGTTGTCCTCATCCATACACATCACATGACCATACCAGCACAGTCGTCTCCCTTTCACGCCATATCTGATGCTTCTTATATCCAACTTTTCCCTCAGGATGCTTACACTTTGTCATGCATGCACACTAACATTACACATCCAGCAGAGCATACTGGTTTCATTTCTTACAAGCCTATATATGTCCTCAGCAGTCACTGCCCATGTTTCACTGCTGTGAAGTGTGGCTGTTTGCACACAGGCATCCTACAGTCTGCCTTTCACTCTGAACGAGAGGCACTTTGTTACCAGCAGAGGTAGGAGCTCTTTGAACTTTGCTCAGCCTATTCTTATTCTAGCAGTGAGTGTGTGTGTGTGTAAATAAGGAGACATATGTGTGTGTATGTATATATGAGGTAGGCCCCGAAACAGCACACATCTTCTCCTCATGACCCCATACACTTTCTGGCTTCCGGTATGTGCAGCTTTCGACTAGTAGCACTTGTATGTGCAAGTTGTTTGCAAAACATATATGTATGTATGTATGTATGTATGTATCTTTATAGGGTTTGTTTTTTAATTCTTTTTTTGCTCTATCATTGTCAACATTACTTCTTATAGATTATAAACTATAGGAGTGTGAAAATCCATTTGCTGCATTCTGATACAAGTAACTCATTTTGGATTTATATGTTGACTGTTTCTTGGAAAGCTGTTACATAATGAGAATTATTTATTCAGAAAATATTTATTCAGAAATATGAAACATTTACAATACAGCAAAATGTAAAACTTTAAAATTTCCATTTTCTAAAACCCACATATTTATTAATGTTTATATATACAGGTTGCAGTGAATATAACGTCATCTAAATTATGCAAAAATGGAAATAACGCTGACATCTCACTTTAATAGATATATTTGCCAAAATTACATAAAAATATCTTGAAATACTAAAGAGTAAATTTGTTCAATAAAATTGCCATTGGCTTCAACTCTGGCCTCCAGCCGACTTTGGAATCTCTTGCAACTCTTCTGGATGGTCTCTTGTTTAAGTAGGTGAATGCTGCCATGCTCCTTGCCTTCAGTTCATCTTTGATGCTACAAGGAGTTTCGTTGGTCTCTCGCTCAACTGTGACCTACACATAATAATCAAGGGGGTTGCAGTCTGGGAAGTTAGGTGGCCAAATGTTAGGTGTGATGTGATTGCAGATATTGTTTGACAGCCATGACTGGGTTCTCCTGCTTGTGTGGCATGGTGCAGAGTCCTGTTGCCAGACATAGGGTTTTCCAGCAGCCTCCCTCTTGACCCAAAGCAGCACTACCTCTTCCAGGCACTTGATATAGGCTTCTGTGTTGAGTCTGAGGCTGTATGGGAAGATGAATGGAGACATAGCATCACCATCGCTAGTGATCACTCCAAACACCATGATGTTGACTCAATATTTGATTTTTATCACTCTTGGTACATGTTTTTGGGACCCAGCAAGCCAATGATTGTTCTGTGTTCACCATCTGTTTTTATTGGAGCTTCCAGTGCAAATGCCATGCAGTACAGCATGTTGTTTCCAAATTTCTGGCAGAGTTAACTGTGTCATGGTGCTGTTTTTTTCACAGATGGTGCTCAACTGACCCTACTATACTGTGTAGCCGACAAAATCAAAAACAAACAATGTGCATGCACGAAATATAAAATTTTAAATGGTGACAGTTTACCTATCACACCCTATGTATATATATCTTGTGAATATATACAACTTGTGGGATCCTGTCAAACCATCCAACCCATACCAGCATGGAAAATGGACGTTAAATAATGATGATGGGAATACGATGAATACAACGATGATGACTACGACAACGATTATGACAATGATGACGATGATGATGATAACAATGACGACATATGTATGTATGTATCATCATCATCATCGTTTAACATCTGCCTTCCATGCTATGTATGTATGTTTGTGTGTGTAAGTATGTCAAAGTCTGTGACAATTCAGTCATTAAAACATTTGTGATAATTGTACATGACTCATAATCAGCTAAATGTATGCCTATGTGAGTTTCAATGAGATCAAAACCTGTCAGAAGTAGCAACCAAATGTCCCTCAAATCACACATTGAGGACACATTGGATAATGTAGTTCTAGATACTCCTAAAAACTCA